>NC_051180.1:7905271-8067771 GCF_013339695.2 Rhipicephalus sanguineus | reverse complement strand
TCCCGTGTTGCTGAAGCGCAGTGTGTGTTATGTATGCATGAGCACAGGCGTCCGCTACCCATTACTAGAAAGCGCACACCGTCCCGTTTCTCTCCTTAATTGACGACGCTTTGAAGAAGTGCATACCGGGTACCAGTGTTGATTATGAGCTTGTTGATATCATCCTTACGCGGGATTCACGATTCGCTGTGTCCAAATATATGTTCACACCGTCAGCTACCACAACGGTTTAATCATGATCATGGGCGTTAGTCGTCGCGATAGAGACATGCTGTCAACATGGGTGCATCCACGTCAAACGGTGCTATAGCTGCCAAACACGAATAGACATTGTACAAGCTCTCATATATCACTACACAATAAGCACTACTTCTGTGAAGGCACGTTTCACTTTCGTGTTATACCGATTCCTATGACGGAGGGATCAGCTATGTTTTTTTATTGATTTACACTTCTCGTGCAGCACCCAAATATTGCACAAATCGCCGTTACAATGTGCAGCGTTGACGGGAAATGCCAGAGCCACACAGCTTGAGTCGATGTCGTCTGCTGCCATGTGCTCGGTAATGGCGGCGCACGCCGCGAAATCGGATCCCAGAGTTCCGCGGTGTGACGTAGTTGCAAGTTATGTATAAAATAATGAAGGACACTTTCGAACATGCCGCTTCTACGCCAGATGCCTCCTGGCAGAAATTATTGCCTCAACTGAATAAATTGAGCGCCCTTCCACTATGTGAAGATGGAAAACCAGCGAAGCTGATCATTTTTAACACGAAAGTTTTTTATGCCGGGGTCAACCAAGTACATCCGTCACGAATATGACGTTGATAAAATGGACGCCAACGGGTGAGAAAGAAAAAAAACAATAAAAAGATCCACTGCTGGGAATCGAACCCACGACCTTGCGGCAGCGACGTTAAGCACCCGACGCCCTATCGACTAAGCTAACTTAGCAGATGACGGACACTTCGCGAATGCGCCTTATATCTTTTACACATTCTCTTTCGCACGGTGCTCTCTGTTAGCGGTGTAGGTAGGCGGGGCGGGGCGGGGCGGGGCGGTGCCGCTGTCTGTGAGAGGTGAAAAGAAGTAAGATCGACACTTACTAGCGCTTACTCCGAGATTGCGCGCGATATCGGAGGTCATGGTTAAAGCGTCTCGATACCAGTGAGGGACACTGGCCGCGCTGGCGTCGCCGAGGCACCCTAGACGCAGTTACGGTCTTTGCCTTTCGCTTCGTGTTAGCATGCGTCGGGTCATCGGAGTAGTGCAGCTTCCACATGCACCAACGGGATTTCTCCGCCGCCGACTGCTTCGATTGCGAGAGCACTGACTAACAAAACTGCTGCGATACGCGTTCAGAAAGGACACGATTTCGGCGGGCGAATATCGTGCCTTGGTGGAGCGAGACAGAGGCCAGCGGGACGCACGCGTTTGCGGCTCAGGCTACGAACCTCTCTGCATGCCGTGTTGCTGAAGCGCAGTGTGTGGTAGTGTATGCATGAGCGTAGGCGTCGGTCACCCATTGATAGAAAGCGCACACCGTGCCGTTTCTCTCCTTAATTGACAACGCTTCGAAGAGTGTTGATTATGAGCTTGTTGATGTCATCTTTACGCGGGATTCACCATTCGCTGTGTCCAAATATATGTTCGCAACTTCAGCTACCGCAACGGTTTAATCATGATGATGGGCGTTAGTCGTCGCGATAGAGACATGCCACTAGGCGCCCACATGGGTGCATCCATGTCAAACGGTGCTATAGCTGCCAAACACGAATAGACATTGTGCAAGCTCTCATATATCACTATACTCAATAAGCACTACTTCTGTGAAGACACGTTTCACTTTCTTGTTATACCGATTCCTTTGACGGAGGGATCAGCCATGTTTTTTTAATTATATTCATATTTAAAACTTTCTCTCTTGGCATTTCCCTAAAAACGTCATCAGTTGCCCCCGGATACCGTATACTGGTAACTGCCGTGGGTCAGGGGACGTGTGCACATGAACGGAAGGCGTGGCGACACCCGCCTTTCTTCGACGACATTTATTCCTGGGAGGTGTTCCAGTACGGGGAGGTGTACGTACGCAGCCGTTGGTGGTGGCGAACCCGGGCACAACTCCCAACGAGTCGCGACACATGCCGCGCACGCTGGCGCTTGCTCGGGGAAGTCCGATATGACACACAGTGCACGTGACGAGACGATGTGATATGATTAAAAATGGCTGATGCTCATGACAACACTAGTGCGCAGTGCAGCTGCATCATCTCCAGCCATAGGCGGAGAGTTTTCATTTTACCGGAGGGGGCGGGGGCGCGACTTGCCCAATCCACATTTCTCTCTCACTCTCCCTACACACAAACACACACACACATATATATATATATATATATATATATATATATATATATATATATATATATATATATATATATATATATGTAGCACCACCGACATCGACGGGATTGCACAGTGAAGAAAGAAGAGGTCGGACGTGACCTCGTGCGGCGCGGCAGCAAGGCTGGCGCGAGGGGCGCAGAAAAATAAAGAAAAAGTTAGTTGGTTTTAGGCTTCGGCGCTAGAAGGACGTGTCGAGTCGTTTTCTTATGTGTGCTCTACAAATTGGTGACCCGGACGTTTGGATCAAGTAGCAACTTGTGCCTGATCATAACGTGCAACACGAAACAAAAAGACGTGGAGCCATGTCAACCACCGGCAACGAACGCCAGCAAGCCTCGACCAACTCGGCCAACGCCGAGACCTCTTCAACCGCTGCGGTTATTTCGAACACCATCCGACTGCCAGAGTTCTGGGAACGGAACCCCTCGGCGTGGTTCATCCAAGCAGAGGCCCGTTTTGAACTCTCGCGGATTACGTCCCAGACTCGCAAGTACCTCCTTGTGGTCGACGCGCTTCCAGCGGCCGTCATCGACGAGATTTCCGACCTTCTCCATTCGTTCGCGCACGACCTACCAGAGTCGCCTTACGACGTAATCAAGGCTGCTATACTGGACCGCACGGCTACGTCGGAACGCACACGGTTGCAACAGCTACTCTCAATCGAACAACTCGGCAATCAACGGCCAAGCCAGCTACTGCGTCGATTCCTTAATCTGCTCGGCCCACGCGTTTCCACCACGGACAGCACCTTCGTCCGTGAGCTATTCCTTCAGCGCGTGCCCACCCAAGTCCAGATGGTGCTGGCAACTGCTTCAACCCAGAATTTGTCAGAGCTCGCTACATTGGCTGACAAGGTTATGGAAGTTGCCAATCCACTTCCAGTGGTTGCAGCTGCAATTCCGGCTTCAGCATCGCACGCCGTCAGCCCTTCACTGACAAAGCGGTCCGAGCCAGCATCACCATCATTTCCCGTCGCTGAGTTATGCGACAGACTGGAGAAGCTTCTGGTTGCCACTACTCGTAGGAGCGCTTCTCCTCCCTCACGTCGACGTCGCCGTTCTCCATCTTATCGACGCTTCCCATCCATCGAGAACCAGCGCAACAGTGAATCACAGCAGTCTGACATCTGCTGGTACCACCGCCGTTTTGGTGCTCGCGCGCGTCGCTGCCTCCTCCCTTGCACCTGGTCGGAAAACCGTCCGGCCGACCGCTAGCGGCGACGAGCGGTCACGGGCCTACCCCATGTCGCCTCTTCTATGTCAACGACAAGGTCACTGGGCAACGCTTCCTAATTGATACAGGCGCACAGGTCAGCATGTTTTCTTATGTGTGCTCTACATATATATATATATATATATATATATATATATATATATATATATATATATATATATATATATATATATATATATACATATACAGAGAGAGAGAGAGAGACAAAGAGAGTGAGAGAGAGGAGTCCAACTTCCAAATTAAAGAATTTATTGTAACTTTAGTCTCTTAGGGGACCGCGATATCATAATGAAGATATGTAAGTGGAAGACCCTAGATTTATTTTTCAGTTTACACAAAGACATCGATCCACCTCGTAACTCTTGGCTCGAAGCGAAAAAGGTCGCGTAGGCGACCTTTTTCGTTGACTCGTTGACTGCGTCGCGTAAAATCGATTCAGGCAATGCGTGTGGTTAGGCTTTACTTTGTTAAAACATGCGCCACACAGGAGAGAGTAGGCTAACGCTATCACGGGAAGCTTTAATTATATGCCAGTGAGTTCAATTCAAGATGGCTGAAAGTAATTCCGAGATGGTAGCAAATAACATTTGCTACCACTACACATTGTGCGAAGCTGCGGTTATGAATCTGGACGAGTAATGGAGTTGCTCATTGGTGGCCGAACTTTTAGTAAAACCCTTTACTGATAAATCAAAACTGCGTACAATCTTTTCTCGGCACTTTTATAAGCAGACATGTCGAAGGGTACCAATATGTAGGCAACCAAGAAATTACCCGTTTTTTTTATTGGCGAGTAAGTTTGTGCGAAAGCGTTCACTGACTGACTGTGTCGGGATTGCTTTGTATTCTCAGTATCATTCTTGTGTTCTCAAAACCATTCACTACGGGGTTCAAAACAATTAGAGCGCGGCTCTTGGGCGTCCGTTCCTGCGTTGAGCGGCATCGTCGTTGGCGTCGGCGGCGTAACCGATAGCGCGAGCGAGAACGGAAGAGAGCGAACGCGGAGTCTGTCGATATCACGAGATACTGGCCTCTAACCTCGCTTTCTTCCTCCGTCTGTCGTGCGCATGCAGGGCTGGCACGTGCACTGCGGCTGGCTTCGCTTGTCGTAACGGGGCTGTGGGCGTTTCACTTGGTTCGCGACAGCTGCAATGCAGAGTACATAGTGTGCGTACCACTCGAGCGCTGGCAGTTTCTGTGGCAATATGTAACGAATGTTACATTGCTACAACTGCGGATAGTCAAAACTTCAAACACAGCTGGCGTTGCCCGAACACGAGGCAGCGCTCAGCGAATTAGGCAGTATCGTAATCGCCGGTGAATTTTTTAATTTGTCATAGCTTAAGTCGTCGCTTCAGTTGTTCATCAGCACAACATATTCTGCACGTAAAAATCCGTTTGAGGGGCATTTATCCATTGAATGTTTGACTTCTCACTGGCCCATGTGCCGAACTTTAAATGGCTGAAATGAAAAAGAAGCGGGCATAAACAGCCTCCTGTGAAATAGCTGCCAGACAGGACGACCCGGGGACCTAAGCCAAGCTCTTAAAAAATACCCTGGGCCGGCGCCAGGGGGGGGGGGGGGGGTCTCTGCCCCCCATGAGGCAGTCCGGGGGGGGGGGGCGGCAAGCCCCCGAGCCGCCCCGTACTCTCCGCCTATGTCTCCAGCAGTATATATGGTCCGCTTTTAAGACATGTCTGTGCACACATGGGGTCAATGAACTTGCGCCGTACATTGCCGGGAAAGCAGAGTTCTGAGCCCCAATGTGAAAGAAAACAGCATGGCGCTGAGGAGCCTTTGTTCTCTTTTCTTACCGGCGACGTTCGAAAGATGCGCTGGGTACTAAACGATTCCGGAGCACAGCTCGAGGCTCGAGCTATTTTTGCGTCGACCCATAGAGCTACCACGAAAACAGTTTCCTCGTTCTAACGTGTACATTATAACATAAACACGGGATGACGTCACCATACGACGTCACCATGACGTCAGGGATCGCAAAATTTGAGACGTCACCATGGCGTCACATAACGCGACGTGACATGATGACAAGGTGACGTGAATGCCTCCAATCTTGGAGGCAGTGCAAAACCACGTTAGGTGCAGAAAGCTCTCGGAGCCGGGCTGGCTCCCGAGGGTCAATACATCGACTGAGAAAAAGAAGAAGAAGACGGCTTTCGCCTTCGAGTTGTCTTAGGCATAAGGGATCCTGTGAGTTTTTGTTACATAAACGTCACCCGAATGCTTCTGATACGCTAAACTTACGTGTGCGAATGATGTAGTTCACCTGACGACGTCGCTCAATGAATGCCAGAGCTAGCGTTGAAAGAAAACGACATTCTGTGTATAGCAGGAATGGCGCATCGTGGTCAGCGGAAATGGGGCCACCTTCTGCAGAATATACCCTTGGTATATTTCTGTACTATAGAGAAACTGTTGGGTGCCCGGTGGCACTGGGAATCGAACCCAGCACATCCCACATTGGAGGCGGACGCAGCCACCACTGCAATTCCTACTGTGTGAGAGAAAAACCAACAATGATGTGCAGCAACGAAAGCTGAGTACTTCGCAACCTCGACGAAATGCGGGCGATCACCGTTCGGTAGGGGTGTGCGAATAGTGAAATGTCATCTCGAATTCGAATCGAATAGTGCCGAATAGTGGCCAAAAAATCGAATAGGGAGGCGGCACTCGCCAGCGACAAGCTGACCGACCAACTTTGGGCCGTCCGGCAAGCCCAAGATGCCGCCCGGGACCAAGGACTTCGAGCCGCCATCTGACGCCATCATCATCGACGGAGGGTGGGACGGGACAGCGGTTAATCCCCTCTTCCCCCAGCCTCGCCCGAAGGAAACTGCCGGACTTTTAATAAAGTTTATTCATTCACTCATTCGAATCGAATAGTACGTATATTTACACGAAACTTGTACCACCAGTTACAACAATACAAAGGAAAAATCAGGGACGCTATCGGCTTGGTGGAAGCTTTATTACGCGCTTGTTTGGAAGGCTATTTTTCTTCTGCTTTAATGAGCGCGCTGGCATATTGATAGAAGAGCCGTCACTCCAGTTAGCAGGGGCCCTGCTAACCTCCTAACGGCTAAAAGAAGGGGGTACGGTAGCTAGTTCCTCCCTCCCCCCCCCCCCCCCTATGGTCGCGGAATACGGCTTCAAATGTGCTTCATCTATGGTCGCGCAATCGTGCTTTACCTCCATGGGTACTCGGGGCCCAACAATCTTCGGGCGCCCGTTCACAGCAGCGTTTTAACTACGCGCCGGAACGATGGGAGTTTGAACGAGTGCGCAGTTAGTTGCAGAAAGCTTTCGGAGGTGGAAGAGGGAGGTTCAGTACATCTAGAGTTGCTGCGTAAGGCTCCTTTACCTGCGGTAGCATATGCAGTAATACGTCGTCTTAGAAGAAGATGGCTTTCGAGTTGACTGAGGGAACCGGTCAGTTTTTGCAGCGCGTATTCGCCCGAAAAAGCGGCCAGCAGGAAAGCGTTTCTCCCCGACGTCGAAGCAGAACTTGGCGCTTGCGAAGTGACGGCGGGACTTTTCCTGTGCCTCGCGGGAGTGCCACTCGCACGTCGAGGAAACACGCGAAAGTAGGCCGGAGAGGCTGGCGGTTGCTGACGCGGAGGGCTGCCCGTGAAATGCGTCGGCGGTCATTTATTGACCGCTTTAGCGTCGGTCGCTTTCGTCAGAACACTTCAGAATAAGTTGTCATCATGACTATACATACACAGGTGCAAAACTGCAGAGGTTAGGGAGACTTCTTGCACTAATGCGTTCGCACAAAGAAATAGTTCACGGCTTTATCGCCCATAATGTGACTCCTTTTTTCTGTCTTCGGGCGGAGTAATAGATGAAGGTGTTTTGCGCCTTAGAAAGAAGCTCCGCTATACACGGCTACCAGTACGTTATACCACATCGCTTGTCTTCGGTTTCTGGCACTGCACTTGCCGCCGGTCGCCTCACGCGCAAGCTGGTGCTCTGATCGCACGAACATTTGCAACCACGGAAGCCGACCACGAGACGCGCGGAGTTACGCATTTTGCTGAGCGAACTTCTTGCGCAGCTTTGAAAACATTGCACCTTGGTCACCCAGTATTTGTAACCTTAGGAAGCGCGAACAGAGGCGCATAAGAAAGAAACAAATAGGTGCTCGTATAGTCTTGCCACTGATTGTTCTGTGCCTGCACAATGTTGCCCGTACTCGCAACTGGCAGTTTAGGCCACAGTTTTACCGTCATCCGAACTCCTCTGGTGCCAGGTACAGTATGGCCGCTCCGTTCTCAGAAACACCCGGTAGGTCTAGGAGTGCTGAGCGTGGCTTACTCCAGTACTCCCTTCTTTTTACTTTTTTTTAATGTGTGAATTATGCACTGCGAAAGTTCTGTCATCCCTCCTGCAACTCGAACCCACAACCTTCACATTAAATGCGAAGGTTGTGTTTAGTCCCCACAGGCGGCAAGCTGTCTTTTTGTCTGCTTTGATTCCATTTTATGCCATAATTACTGCACCACCTCAATTAAAAACCACAAATAACGCTGCTTTCCTTGACATCACGCGTATCTAACATAAAGGAGCCCCTCAGTAATACCTCTTATTTGTTTATGTCACGCCGTTTGTTTTCTTTTTGATGTTAATTAATTATTTTTTGTCCCTTAGTGTAAACTTCATCGCCTCAGTAAAGATAAAAGCCGACAAACCGAAATACACTATGGGATAAACGCCACGTAGACAGGGGTAACGTGCCTAAGTTTCGATTGGTGCGTGTTTTTCTTTACCAAAGTGTCGGCCTTGGCAAATAGTGCCGTGTTCCACAACTTTTAGACATGTGTACCTATCAAAACTGAAACTCGCTGTCAGGAGATTGTGTCCCTTGGAACACAACGTATATAATTTTTAGCGTCCAAACGATCACGTGGGCCCTAGCCGACGTCCTCAAAATCGATAACGCCACGGCGATCTGGTACGGAAACTTCAAGGCGGCGTCGCCACTTGAGTTTTCTTTTTGCACGTTTTCTCGTTCACCACGCGTCTTCTCACGGTAAGAGTGCTGCTTTTGGCATTGTGAAATTGTATAATTCACCAAGACGCAGTGGCATAAAACAAAGGGGGGGGGGGGTCCTGATCCCTTTTGTGTTCAGGCTGAAGGGAACACCTCTTGCAACTGTCCCTGCTGGAGAGTTCTGTTTCAAACGTCATATATCCTGACGGCCATGCTAGTCAAATCCATATTTTGATCTCCTACGTGGTCATTACTCATACTGTACAGAATATTTTGTATTCAACCTTTTTTTAACGCTCGTTTATTTTGTAATGACACCTGCGCTCAATAACCTCTGCGAAAAGTGTATTGAAATTGCAACTTCCGCTCGACCGGTTTCCGCGAATACTCAATAGCGCAATGCAAATATGTAAATACCATGCTCGTCTCTTTTATTTCAAAGCATGATATTAATTTTCATTTCATAAGTAAAAATCTATATTTAGAAAAAAAGCAAGGTGTCTACCACAGCAAGATATGTGTCCCCCTTGTGATTTTTCTGGATTTACACCACTGCTAACACGAGAAAAATCGTTTTCATCATTAGTGTCCCTTTAAGTAGTGCGCAAATATCATGAATGGATACCAACTAGCCCAAACCCATTCGAGAGTCACTGCAGGAATTGTCAAGAGGCACGAACGTAGAAAGCCTTCGACGTGGTTATCAGTCGTAAACGCGGGAACAGCTGCCGATGTCCCGCAACAGCGAAGCCCGGAATAAGCGGCACCGCTATATATTCCCGAGAGCCACAGAAGAGTCGCCGTCGTCTCCTAGCTGCGACGGTTTCGCTCCGCCGGCATCACACGTACGCACTTCCGCGTGTTGTGGCCGAAAGCCGTGACCACGCGTTTCCGGCCGGGCGACAATGACAGGACCGATTCGACTCGCTGCGCATCCCCGGCGGCCGATAATGCCGCGCCTTGTCCACTTACCATCTGGGCAAGTTCAAACATTCGCACTCGGTATGCACACACCGCAAAGCACCGAGAATTTCAGAACCTTCGACGCCGCATTAACGTTGATTTAGCCATCACGACGGGCCCCGGATGAACGGACGATCCCGCTTTCGGTTACACAATCGACATTCAAAGATGCTGATTCGGTGCACGTAAATGTAAATGCGGTTTCAACTCTAGTGCCCAAGTCATCCTAGAACTACTATGCCGCACTCGCATGCCTCATCCCGAGTGCAATCAAGCGCGTTCAGACGCTTTGCGCCTTTTCACAACGCTGACAGAGTATCGTTGACTCGCCTGCTATGCTGGCACCAGTTACACCTGCGGTTGCATACTTTATGTTGACCCTGACGACTGCTCTCTTTAGAAAATAATGGCGAGATAGTTGGTTCCGCTCCCTCGAATACTGCCAATTGGGTTGACTTGCAAGAAATGCGCCGCGGGTTTTGCGCAGTAGGTCCGTAGGTGTCAGCCTGAAACGTGAGAACTGAAGGGTCGTTCACACTTGCGACTAGCACCGGTCGCGCGACCATTTGCGACCGGCGACCGGAAAGCAACTCAAGGCCTCCGATGTCCCGCTTGTGCGACCTGTGCGTATACCCGTCGCGACACACAATTCCCGTCTGCTCGCACTGCCACTGCCCAGTAAAATAAGCTGACGTCCTGTTACCGCTCATCTGATTGGTTCAAGGGTTTGTGACTGCAGTCGTGCGACTGAGATGTCGAGCAGCGAGCGACTGAGCCTAAGCCGTGGCATTTCGACCGGAGCGACCAACATCGTCGCGACAGCGGTCGCGCGACCGGTGCTTGAGCCGCCGCTGGATCAGTCGTCGTCGCTCGCGCTGACGACGTACGTACGCGTTCTCGTGGGTTTTTTTTTTTTTTTTCATCTTTGCGGCCTCTCTGTTTCAACAGTTATTGCGAGCGCAGCAGAAGCTGTGTGTTGTGCTGCGCGTGTCAGGCAAGCGTGACGTATACCGACAGGCGAGCAAGCGTACACGGCGCGCTCCTTCCAGCGCTGCACGCTTTTTTGCACATCGGGATGCAGCCTCGTCGACGACCTCGACCCGCGAGTCGAGCACGCGACAACTGGCCGACTCGTTCGCTCTTTTGTAAGCCGTGTCTCGCTGTGGTTTTGTTTCACGCGCACGTAAGGGACAT
Organism: Rhipicephalus sanguineus; assembly: GCF_013339695.2. Taxonomy (NCBI): domain Eukaryota; kingdom Metazoa; phylum Arthropoda; class Arachnida; order Ixodida; family Ixodidae; genus Rhipicephalus; species Rhipicephalus sanguineus. Next base: position 8,056,966 of record NC_051180.1, on the reverse strand, counting down.
TGTGAAATGTCAAACGCTCACCAAACACTGTGTAAAGGTGCGAAAAAAAAAAACAGTAACGAAGCGCTCGCAAATGTTTATTGAAAGGGTTTGCAGCGCAAGCACGGTACTGCTGAAGGAAATACGTAAAAGCGTGGAGCGGAAAGCAAAGAGGGACGACACGAGCGCTGACTACCAACTGGCTTATTGTTCACGACACACACATACATATATATACACAGAGGTAAAAACTTTTATCAAGCAGACGTCAGTAACGTGACACATTTCGGCGGCATGTCCGATAAAACTAAGGTAGAATGATAACTAATAACAGATTAACCCTTATCCAAAAGCGCGAATTCTTTTTCATGCAAGGCCACCGAAGGCTGGCTCACGCATTCACCGTCATATTTCCTGATGTAATACGCCTCAGCGATTTCTCGTGTAGTTTGTCTTTATGGCGTTCCAACACACTCCCAGCTTGAAATTGAGGCTGACAGCCGCATCTTTTGCAGTGCATCACAAGGTTGGAACTTATCCCTTTGCATAGGTCATTCTTATGCTCCCCTAACCTCTTATTTATACACCGCCCAGTCTGTCCTATGTAACTGCGCCCGCACGTTAAAGGAAGCCTATACACCACGCCCACGGAGCATTCTACAAATTTATTTGCATGTTTTACTGCGCATGCCCGTCTCCTTATACTTGACATTTCACTAAGGCGTTCATCCGTCAACCTACAAATCTGACCGACTTTGCACGGGGCTGATAAAAGCACATCCACACCGTATCTCGACCCAACTTTTTTCAGCCCGTGAGATATTTTGTGGCAATATGGGATGGAAGCCACTCTTTTCTTTTCTTTCTGTCTTTCTGGTTTGGCTTGCTTTTGTTTTACTTTCTGCAGCAATTGTTCACACACAGATGAGATGACGAATTTTGGAAAACCCGCTGAAAGGAGCCCGTCTACTTTTCAAAAACTTTCAATATGCATTTTAACCAGCAAGCCCAAATAGCCGTTCTTCTTCGCAAATGTTCCTCGGCACCAGTCACGTAAATTGTCGATGGCCAGCTTATGCAACGAGGCTTTCACGCCTGACAGAATCCGAAGCTGCCAAGTGGAACTGAGTGATGTAGCGCGTAAGATATCCGTATACCAGCGCCGACATCAGTGTCGCGTCTCACACCATAACAATAATAATAAGTAACGCTGGTGCTTTACGCGCCAAAACTAGGATATTATTATGAGGCAAGGGACGTATGATTTCGACCACCGGAGGTTCTTTAACGCGCACCTAAATCTATAGGCACACGGGTTTTCTTAGCATTTCGCTCCCATCGAAACGCGGTCGCCGAAGCCGGGAATCGAACCTGCATTCTTGTAGCAAAGTATATGTTGGACTTCAAGACAACCGAAACCTGTCAGTCACAGGCTCTTTTAACAGGGACGGAGCCGCAGATAGACATCGGTTCGCGCTCACGCACATCGGAGGTTAACCAACTATAGGCGACTATGTCCTCTTTCGCAATGTGTGACGAGTATAGAGGCAATATTATCAGGAAATGCCGAACATTTTCGTCGTGCGCCGGGGCCGCACTCTTTCTTTGTGTGACTAAGAAGTGGTTCATCGCTTACATTTATACTGTTTCCATTTATTCTTGGATATATGCAGCGCGATTGAGGCATAGACAGGAGACAAAAACGAGCGCTGACTAACAAATGAATTTATGTGCAGTTGAACATGCATTTTTATGAACAGAACCTGACCGCCATATCACACAACAGAGAGAATGCGGCATATTTTCAAGCACAAAATATGTCATCAAGCAGGACCAGATACCAACACGGATGCGCACCCACGTAGTGCAAGATAAAATTCAACCACCGATAACAAGAGCCCTGCGACAGGCAGCGAGACTGCACAAGGCGCATGACATGAAGCAGCAATGCGGCAGTTTGGGCACGAGGGTATTCAATCTTGAAAAAACTAAAAGCTCACGGAAAACACGGACGACAAAAAGACACACATATGCTACGTGTGTGCATAGCATGTGTGTGTGTTTTTGTCGTCCGTGTTTTCCGTGCGCTCTTAGTTTTTTCGACAGGAAGCAATACCTACCTTAGTCCTAGTGATTACGTGCATTTATAAGATGAACAAACGGCCGACAGAAAGACGAAAAATTCACGTGAGGGTTAAAACTACAAAGCCTGAATAAAGCCATCGATAATAATAATAATAATAATAATATCTGGGGTTTAACGTCCCAAAACCACCATATGATTATGAGAGACACCGTAGTGGAGGGCTCCGGAAATTTCGACCACCTGGGGTTCTTTAACGTGCACCTAAATCTAAGTACACGGGCCTCGAACATTTTCGCCTCCATCGAAAATGCAGCCGCCGCGGCCGGGATTTGGTCCCGCGACCTTTGGGTCAGCAGTCGAGTGCCATAACCACTAGACCACCGTGGCGGGGCAAGCCATCGATAAAACCGACCTCCGCGTCACTTAGTAAAGCGGACGACCCGCTAACACGCTTATCTGCGGTTTTCTTAATTTCAAGAAAGAAAAAAAGTGTCCAAGTCATGTCAAGAAAGGAAGGAAGAAACAGGCGGAAATACGTGAAAGTGCCGCGACCGCAACGGAATCGATCATTGGCGTTCTATAGGCTTCCAAAGCAACGTCGAGCGGCGCCACTGCTCTTATCGCAACTGGGGGCATCCACGGCCACAACACTGCCGCCCCCGCTTCCGCGCACGCTCAGAGCTCTCGGATTTCATCTGTGGTGCGTCACAGTTACTACTGCTGACTAGCAGTGCTCTGGGCCGAATGAGCAGCGCATGCGCTGCACGTGTCCTTGCCGCCGCCGCTGGCAAATCCGGCGACAAACCGCCTTCGCGGGCAGCGCCTGTCCCAGTATACGCATAGCTCAACCGCGTGAGCGTCGCGCCCAGACTTGAGCTTGGGTTCGCTATTGCGGCCAGTGTCAACCACTACGTATCAACGCAGAAGTATAACGCATTAGGCATTGCTTATACGACGCCACTCAAAATCAGGGATCGTGATAGGCGTGACGTGTTTGGCACACGCGAACACGGACTATAGAACACTGACTGCCTCTAAGCATTACGGTGTGTCGCGCACTCTCTTTTTCTTGTCGTGATGCCCGTACCAGTCTCGTTAACAAAACGAAGCTTCGTTGAGCACACGCTTCTCCCCTCGAAGCTGTACACACAAACCAACCGCCCGAAAACACGTCGTATACCTTTAGGAATGAACGAGCAGAGGCGCGCTCGAAAGGCCACGCGTGCCTGCGCACACGACAGGCATGTTTACAGGCTTTTTTGCCGCCCTTCGAAACGTGTATATCTGTGCCGTGGATGTGCGCGTCCACACAGACGTATTGCGACTAGAAAGCGTGGCTTTGTACAGAAATGTTGCAAGGGTTTCGGCCTGTGCAATGAGTCGTCGTCGTGTGGCCGTAACTAGCGACCGGACGCTTGTGGTTTGGAGAATCTTGTGCACAGAAGGCGGTATCAGCGGATCATCGCTGCCTCGGAAGTTCCGAGAGTACAAAAAAAAAAGCGAAGCTAGAAAGCGGGATACGGAGAGTAATCTTCTGGCAGCACGAAAAAGCAGCAATGAGACAACGGCGAAGCGCACACGCGAAACAGCATTCTTTAGGCAAGCGAGAAAATTGTGGGTCACGAGTGCACGTGCCCGGAACGCAAAGTCGCACGGTGTTGCGCATTTACCTCCGTATACACGGTCTATGCGCTGCGTGAGGAAATTGTGGGTTAATGTGATGCCAAAGTTTTGCATAGGGCGCTTCTTCACTCGCCAACTTATTATGCGAAACAACCATCAGCACAAAATTCGGCATCCTGTTAGTGGCGTAAATTTCGACGTCATGATGCCCATGATGTGACATTCATCGTCTACGCTAATAGTCTCGGAGACAGCACGGGCTTCTGTCGTCCCTTCTGCTGTGCCAGAGTTTAGGTTTAAAAAAAAATGCCGCGAGACACTGTGTAGCACTCGAAGGCTAAACGCTGCTTAGTATAGTGCACTATAGTCACACTGTCGGAGACCCGACTTCCTGCAGGACATAACGAGCCGCAGTGCGAGAGACGCGCATAATTCGACGCCCTCAGTCGATTGCATTGTTCTGCGCCTCGCGTGGCGTTGAACTACCCTACCACTGACCAGACGACGATGTCATGTGACCGTGTGACGCCATTTGGCCTTACCTCTCCACACGCCACTCCCTCGTAGAATGTCACGTGGTTTTTTGGGGCGAGTCTCGCGGAAGGAAGCGCCAACACAGCCACTCGAGGTTTTCGCATTAATAATATTTAGTAGGAAATTACCGCAGCAAGCTGCAGTAATTGGGCCGGTAACTGGGCCGAATCAAAAAGTGCTCCGAACTTGGTAAACGCTGGGAAAGTTTAAAGGCGACCTAACGACGGCGCAGGGGTTCCGTGTTATGGCTGCTCCAAAGCGGTGCTTTTTCGCATCACTGAATTTCAAGAAACAACCATGGTTGATTATAATTATGCCGTGAAATGAGCTATATATTTAAAATATCAGTACTCCTTGCCAGCAATAAGCTCAAACCGGTAAAGCTGAACACCGCCGCATTATAGAAGTAACCACAGTCACATATAACCGTTGCCAAAGCAGCAATTGACAATTGCTATGAGTTCAAAGCAATTTTGGTCATTTTCACATTTCACCAAAATGGCCTGCATGTCGATTTGAAAAGAAACAACAACTAAATTAGCTACATGATTGGTATGCCAGTTCTTGTTGCATAAATGAGATTCAGAGCCGATAAAGCTACATGCTAGGATCAAAGCAATCTTGGCCATTCTCCTTGTTCTTGTGTGTGTGTTCTGTGTATTTCGCTGGTACCCCCGCTTTCAAGTTCATGATGCACCAACTGGCACAAGAGCTAGCGCTTATGCATACAGTGGCATACTAGGATGAAAGTATATATACATTGTTTGGAGTTTCTTTAGGAATGGTGAGTTGACCGCACGGTTAGTCTCTCATCTTGATTTTCTCAGTGCCTTTTTGGAGCAGTATAGAAGCAGTTACTAACAAAATCACAGTTTGGAGCAGCATGTAACAGCATTTCTCTTTTGGAGAAGTTTAGAGCAATTGGAGCAGCACTTCCATCACTGCTTGTTTTCGTGAATCATTAGCTAGCGTTGTAAACCACGAGCTTCGATCATGTTTTTTTTTTTTTTATCCACTCCTCTACATGTCATGCTCTCCGGCCTTGAGAAAATAAATAAATAAACTAAATCAAATAAACAAATAAATGAAAAAACCCACATGATCCGCCTTACGCCTAAGACGACTCGAAGGCGATAAAGCCATCTTTTTTTCTCCGTCGATGTAAAAGATTCGTCCCCTCTCCGAAAGCTTTCTGCACCGAACGTGGTTTCGCACTGCCTCCGTGACCGGCCTCCCACCTTTGACCGAGCGACGACATCATGTGATGACGTCACAATGACGTCACATATTTTGGCAATCTGTGACGTCATATAGGGACGCCATCCCACGATGATGATTTTTTTGCATCACTCATGTTGATGCCGAAGCCGCCGACGGTCAATTTTCGTGTTTGATGAGGCATCTAGGGCTTTCGCCTTAAAGGTAAGTAAATAAATTTTGCAGCGGCTCTGACGGTGAACGCGGAGGAGATCAAGCGGCCGCTACGCTGGCGAAGCACGTCGCTGCGGCCTCCAACAGCTCGTTCGGAGACGGAAAATACAAAACACGACGACGACGCTCGCTCGTCCCAGTTGCGCAATGGGCTACAACAGCTGCCCACCAGCCGCTCGTGTTGCTCGGCCATCGAGTTCCTCGATTGACGCCGGCGCGAAAGAATGTTTCGAGCGGTTTCACATTTGATTTGTATTTTTCGCACTCTTCCCGCGAAACTGGTCGCACAGCTGCACGGCCGAAGCACCGAAACGAGTTTAACATTGACGAACAAAAAAAGTGCTGCAAGAGATGTCCGGAACGTGTAGTCCTCGAGACAAGGAAGAGAACTGCATTAAAACTCAAGTTCGGGGATTGAGCACTCTTCCTAAACACCAGGAACTTGTGTGTATCTCACCCTCATTTACAAGTAACAAAGAACGCAACAAATAACAAAAATGATAGACGAAACCCAGTGCAGTAGCACGCTTTGGGTCTTCATAATTTCGTGGCGCTATAATAAACAACAATTTCGCAGTTGTACCTCATTTGCAATGTACGGTCACAAAAGCGCATCAAATCTACAGGCGGCCGCAGATACCTGTTGACCTTAAGCACTTCAGTGACGCTATCGTTGTCTGTCTATACCAGGGAGGAAGAAGAAGTGATCATAGAGAACATTAACCAATACTCGAAATACTTGAAAATATTCATATAATCAATTCTTGGGCTATTTCCCGGTGTGTGTATGAGCCATCGTAGAGGGCGCAAGAACAACAACAGCTTCAGCTTCGATCTCCGAGTTTTTCCTGTTGTTTTGTTGTGATTTTACAATCAACAAAAAGAACCCTGAGGGACGCTGTCTTTTAGAATGGGAGACCAATACTCCATCCAGCAACTGAGCCTTGGATGACCGCATCATTGTGCCTCTGACGCGAGTGACCGCTTCTAGTTTGTCGAGTGCTCACTTCTACTGTAAAGTACTAGTTTGTACATGCCGCGACCTGAGGAACTCAAGACACGACATCGTGCCGCATTATAACACATAAAATGCGGAGGTTCTCATTAATCAGACTATACATCCACCCAAGCGCGAAGATCGACTGGTACCACCTGAGGACCGTGCTGCAAGCCGTACAAAGCCCACACATTGCGACTAGTGACTTCAATGCACATCATCCCCTCCGGGGTGTCGTTGCAATGAATTGTCGTAGGAGAGATCTGGCCAACTTTATGTGCAGTTATGGACTGGGTGTACTCAACGACGGATCACAGATTTATTCATGATACTTTTTACAGCAGCTGCCACGACCTTACGTTTGTGTCCAGGAGCCTTCTGTCTACTGCATGTTGGTGCACGGTTTTGGACGCTCATGGTAGTGGTCACCTTCCAATTCAGTTTAGGTGGTTTCGCCGCTCTGCTTCACGCTACATTTGTCAAACAGAATGGACATTGTTCAAGGCATCTGTCCCGTTTTCAGTATTTATACTCTGGGACCCTCATCTGTATACACGTATTATGTAACTAACCCTTATGTCACCAATAAACTCAAACTCAAACTCAAGACCGACTGTCAGCACACGACTGTACCATCCGAAGTAGAGGACATCATTGCTCCTTCCCTGCGTGACAACCAGATAGGTTAACCTACCGTTGCAGAGATCAGCAACCGACTCCTAATAAGAGAGCCTTCGTGCAATCCGTCGCCGCGCATAACGATGAAACAGAAGAAAGAAATCACCGTCAGGCCTTTCCGCCTGTCGCCGAGCTCAATGACACGTTCTCCGGCACCTCGACAAGATTGACATGCAGCGGTGGAGGACATTCTGCCGATCTCTCGACCGAAGGCAACCTTTAAGATATACGAAGTCTGCAGACAACTCCACAACAAAGTCAGCCATTCCGAGCCGTGACTTTACATCAGAGTCGGGGGAAAACGGAGGTAGCCAAAGACTGTCACTGTAGCATTATCGCGGCCGCCACTGATGCTGTGATTGAGTCTCTCACCACCGTTGCGCCCTCATCGTCTGAGGAGCGCCTCGATGTGCCTTTTACAATGCATGAGCTTGACGCTGCAATTTCTCTTTCGCGCCTCCCAACGGCACCAGGGCGGAATCACTCCGCCATCTTGGTACAGAAGCACGACGTATCCTGTTGTCTCACTATAACACCTCGTGGGCGTCGGGACATCTCCCAGCTAATTGGAAATGCAGCCGTATTATTGCGTTGCTTAAACCGGGGAAGTGCCCTCATGCACTTTCCCCCTACAGGCCGATCGCCTTAGTCAGCTGCGTCGGGAAAGTCACGGGAAGGATGGTGCTGACAAGATCAGAGTGGCTCTAGAGAGGAATAATTGCCTTCCGGCATTTATGAACGACTTTAGCAGAGGCCGATCTGCCACTGACGGGATCTCCAACGTTGAAGAGGAAAGAAGCGGACGCAGACTAGTGACGGCCGTCTAGACATTAAGGGCGCCTACGATAATGTGCTGCATTACGCGATCGTTGACGCACTGGAAGATTTACACATCGGCGGTCGACTGCAGGCCTGGATGGTTAGTTACATTAGTGGCCGCACCCTTTACATGACAAGTAACGAGTAGAACGATCGACATAATAGTCACCGCGGTGTTCCCCGAGGGGGAGTTCTCAGCCCGACTCTGTTGAACGTTACGATGATTGCACTAGCAGCAGAACTTTACAGCACAGTAAAGGTCAGTGCATATGAGGATGACATATGCATATGGGCATACGAAGCTACTCGTCCGCGATTGCGTGCTCGACTACAACATGCAGTGACGATCACAGCGAAATATCTACGGCGTCAGGGTCTCAGTCCTTCAATGGACAAATGCCGATAAGCTATCGCGTCGTTCCCGCTGTCACGCCTGCTGACGGACGCTTCCGTGATCGGGATTACCCATGTTTCGTATAAAACCAGTTCTCTAACAAGACTAGCGTCTTCTGAGCGAAGGGAACTGGAGCTAAGGTTCATCACCTTCACCAATATGTTTCAATCGGCAGCAGCGTCATCTTCGTTCCTGGTTGCGGAATAAACTCGGATTTACCAGCTGCCTTAAGGTATGCAATAAAGTTGTTTATTCTATCTCTCATGCGGAGTGCAATGGTAGCAGTCTTCCTTCCATTGCTGGCACATTTGGCGACTGATCAGCTTTGGAATAGCCTAAGCAGGCTTTGCGTTCCCTCGGTACGTACGCCATTTTTGAAAAATTACGTGCGCACCCAAGAGGTGAGCGTATGACGCATGCGCAGTGGCAAGAAACGCGAAGCCTTGCGTATCCTATTCTGAAGCTTTTTATTTGTAGCGTAGTTTCGTGGAAAACAGGGCCAGCATCCGGCACATATTTATGTGCAGTAAATGAACTGCCCTGAATGTGCGCTATTCGTGAAGAAAATCGAAGAAAGCTGAACGATTTACCAGTGCCAATACTGCGCTTCTTCCACCCGCTTTATTATGACGCCCTTGCCGGAAAGACCAAAAGAGCAAACAAATGTGGCATGCGTGTCGGAAGCAAGAGAGTGTGGCGAAATAACTCGTCTTTAGTGGGAACCACATTCCTGACCGCCATTGTGCGCGCGGTCCACCTTGAGTGACCTAAGCACACAAGGGCCAGACCTTGCCAGATACGTCGGCCAGACAACGCATTCAGTGGATCTCGTAGCATCAAAACCTTTGCAGGTTGCACGAAGGTCACCGGCATTTTCAATTGACTCGAATAAGCCTCAAGGAGATGGAAAAAGGCTCGTCTGCGTAATTTGGAAAATAACGCTTAAAGGCGTACTGACAAGATTTTTAGAAATCCTCGTATGACCGTTGCTCTTTTTAAGAACACTGGTGTCAACAACCCCGAAAAGAATATCGCGGTTTTTCGGAACGCATGGAATATATTTATAATACTGTAAAAAAATTGAAGCACATTCGCACTAGTGTTGCCAGGCCTGAAGGCCGGCCTTGTTTGTTTCTTTTTATTTATCTCTCCCTCCCTCTGTTATTTCTATGTCATTGTTGTATCTGCTTACTTCTATTTCTTTCATTCATTCGCTATGTCTCTTTTTGTGTCTCTTTCTATCTCTTTCTGTGTGTGTGCTCGTTCTCTCACCCATCATAATTATTGCATCCCACGCAGGACAAATCGGCGCACGTGTTCTGGGAGCGAAGCAGAAGATGAAGATGAGGACAAAGAGAACGCGTGCCGGTTCACGATGGTGATCATTTGTGTTCGCGACTAACGGAGTTTCTCCGAGCCTAAACAGCTAAGCTGTTAAAACCCACTTTTAGTTTGGACACCGAGGAGGTGGTTCCACAGTGACGCGTGTGTCAGCACACTTTGACGAAGGTCACGATGGGACAGGAACTCGTGACGTACTAGTAGCATCTCTGTCGTGCACGTGGTGCACGGAAAGAACGAGCGATGTGTCGCCCAGCGACTTCGACAGCGACTTCGACGACTCTGTTGACTCGTCATGATAATTTTACCCGACATAATTTTACCCTTTGGATATCTTTCTTGTGAACTCACTGCTGTAAAGCAAACTTTTAGATAAATATGTCATTTTAGTTATTGTCCTTTTGGCATCTCCCCAGCGCACTTTTATAGCGTGTAATGCTGTCAACTGTGACGTGTAGGGGCGAGCATTCTACTGATTGGAGGGATTGCGAAGGTCATGTCGCCCCTTAGGTTACAGTCAGTTCTGCAGCAGATGCACTGGTTAGAGTGGACGATTGGGCAAGTTGGTGATTCATGGTATACCGCGAAAGACGAAAAAGACTGTCTCCGTGTCCCTGCTTTCTTTTTCGCAGTATACCGGGAACAGTTACACGCCCACCAGTTGTTTAACACGCGGTGGCTTATCTGCTTCCGACGGTTTCAATGTGATGGCCTTGAACGAATCGCAAAGCGTTTGTGCAAAAACCACCACACGTTTCGAGGAAAAGCAGATTGCCTCTCTGATACCGAAACATAGTACAGTCGATTCGTAGAAGCCGACCTACGCTCTCTCTCTTACGACCGGCAACGAATTTCAAGGGCGATTTTGCATCCCCTCGATAAGCTACAATGCCATAGCAGAGCTTTACACTCCCGATAAAGTTCGCAAACGAAGTCATCATCCGCCAATACAACCATTCGTCAAAGCGAACAGCAAAACGGCTGTTTGGCCTAGTTGGAAATGGTTCATTTAGGAAGCGCAAAATGACACGGGGACGAAGTATGTGAGTGCAACCCTAACATAGATAATACCGTCACTTTGTTCACTCATCAGAACCAGACATCTAGAGAAACTGCTGAAGCTTTTTTTCATTTCACAACACAAGGAAAAATTGCATTAGTCATCCTTCAATAGCCCTATCAGACAAAGAGATACAACTGCTTTCTGCTTTTTTGTGAACGTCTTTTTATGTTGTTTTAGCGATGTGCGCTAAGGCATTAGCAGATGTGATTTGCGCAGTTCCGTATGGAATAAAAGTCTGAGTTGTTTCGATAATAAAATCAGTTGTTAGAAAGCGCTTGTCCTGTGTGTGTATGCTTCGTCCCCGTGTCATTTTGCGCTTCTTAAATGACAAAGAGAACAGTTTGTCGCTTTAGCAGCGGTCTCTAATACGCTCGTGTTGAAGGCAAGGGGCCTGAAAACTGTCATTTTGAACATGACAGTGGTAACATCTCTGCCTTTTCGATTGACATGACCTTTCAAAAAGATGAGCACATATTTTTTTCCAAAAGCAGTTCCAAGCTCTGAAGTTCCGTAGTAAAACACCTGAATGCCACGCAGAAGGCTTGGTTTGGATGCTCATTCGAACTGAATACTTTTATAATTTATTTACTATCTAGATTTTGCGCTCACAACGACGCCGACGCCGCAGTTTCTGCGAAACGAGCTCCTTTAACGCTACCGTGTTAACATCTTTAATCGTGGGAAGTCGCAGCCAGACTGAGTCTCCAGCGGCAGGGCAAGCGCGAGCCGCGGCTGTGCCAGGCCGCCATATATATACTGTAATATGCATGATAGCTTCAAGCTTCGGTAGTTTTTCCATCGCCAATCCAGCAGCCTGCAATCTAAGCCTTGTTTCTGAGTAAAGGTTTGCTTTTCGCGTTTCTTGCGTAACTAGTGACGAGACGCCAACTGCACATGTGCATTGTGGGAGGAGCAATCGCGTCGACTCAAATTACGAAGTCGCTCGTGCATGAGGAATACCCACAATCCGTAACTTTCATGTGTGTACACCCTGCAGCAAGCACGCGGACGACAGCTTACGTTACATCGTGCCCGTAACAGATTTTCATCAAGCTCTTGGACGAAGACGACGTGACATTTGACTTCGAGTGCCACTATTAAGCGAAGCTTTTATAATTCACCCATTTCGGCGTCGTACACGAAAACCCGGTGCCGGTGAGCGTACAGATATGCAACCCTCGAAGGCTCGCCGGTCGCATGCGTGTACTTGTGCTACATGCGCCATTTTCCAATAACTGATGCTCCCTCGATCGCGGGCGATCGGCCGTTTCTGGTATCTGATCTTTTATCGAGGTGACTTGTCATTTCGCGTTGCCACATTTCACTGTTGCTTGAATATGAACTTATGACCATCGTTGTTGCCTGTGTAGCAACTGAAGCGTTGCTCTGCGGAGCACGTGGATGAAGGTTCAATTGCAGGCATGGAAACAGCTAGGAGGGCGCATTGCGATAGAAATAAAGAAAGCATTACGTCGTGCACGCACACGCCAAGCATTTTCACAATAGGCCAAGGGCCCCTGAACTTTTTATTCATAATTACCTCATACTGTCAGTTCTTATTATTTATTTATACTTATTTTATGAATTTTACAACGATATAATCGTGCCAGGCTGGCCCCCATCATGACCTCACTGCAACATATCGGTTCGTTCATTTTGCCAACAGAACAGACCTTAAACCACCGCCACGAACGCTATCCTCCAATACGGGAAAATCACAAAGTGCAACCACAATGGGAAGACCTGAGTGATGAAGCGTCAAAATAAAATAAACCAAGAAACAAGCGCGCTTTGCCAAACCCCGAAGGCATCAGTCGCCCACGCCGTCTTTATAAAATGATCATGGGACGACCATCGCAGCCAGCACACCACAATTGCTCGAGGAAACATGGTATAACATAGGTATAAAGGATGGGCAATAACAATATGCAAACAACAAACGAAAGAAAAAATCTGGTAGATTCCACGCACTGTGGGAGTCGATTTAATGCGAAGCGGTCTGCGAGAAGATGCAGGTTTGCCTTCGAGATAAATCTCGGCATTCATGTCATCTCGTTCACTATCGTATGTTTGTCATGCATGCATGCAAGTGTATTCTGGCATATATCATGCATGACCTGTCATTTATGATTGTCATGCTCATGGCATGCCAGTTCTGACGTCGTAGATTTTAAATTTTCCACCGAATGTACCTAGGCCTTAGCGGATGCCGTAAAAATCCATGACGTCACGGCGACTTGAAGGTGGCGTCGCCACCCGCATTTTCTTTTTGTGCGTCTTCTGCAGCAAGCGTGTCGTTTTTGGTATAGTGAAAGAGTAATTTACGCGTATGAGAAAAATCCTTTTTCATTTCAGTGTCCCTTTAATAGTCGATCTGAAGTATGCTTGGGCGAAGCTTGACCAAATCTTGAGATCATCGAAGTCATGAAACAAACTTTTGGGGTAACGCAACAGTATATCCCCGTAAATTTGTACTTGTACCAAGGTAATACCCTATATATCAACACTACTATGCATCAACTGCTAGGCAACAGGGAGTACCATAGGCGTGCGCAAGGGGAGGGGGGGACATGGAGGCGGCCGCCCCCCCCCCCCCCCGGTCACCTAAGAAGAGGGGGCGCAAAGTCTGCCCCATACATTGATTTAGTAGGGAAGGGGGGCGCCGCGATGAACATTCGCCCCCCACTCCTCAAGGGGAACCCTACGCACGTCTATGGGGAGGAGTACAGAGAAAAAACGTGCTGTCGCTTGCCAAAAGCCGCCGACAGGCAAGTGAGATGTCTAGGCAGCGTGCACTTGCATCCGTACTGCTAGAATGCGCTAAGGAGGAAGAGATCCTCATCGACATTTTGCTGGCGCCAAAAATTGCAAAGGCGCAACTTGACACAGCCAACGAACGCTCGAAAACACACCAGGAGCGTAGACAAAGTTTTTTCGGGGGGGGGGGGGGGGGGGGGGGGGCGTCCTTGATCTGTAGTGGGGTCCGGGCTGGCAGATGTGGTCGAGTGTCATTTTGTGCTCTGTAGCCATGGCAAAAAAAAAAAAAATCACAGCATATCCACGGAGTGAATGATGATGAGTGGGCGAAGCTGCGGAGGTTCATCGGTAAACCGTGAATCTTCCGTGAATTCTGCCCAGTACATCATCACCGACGTGAGATCGGGCGCGTTTATACTAAAGGTTCGATGAGTTATGACGACTTGCAGCTCACTTTAATTTTACATGTACGCTGTGAATTTTCATTGTTTAGAAAACCATTGCTTTAGAAAACATCTGGCGTCTTTCGTTAAGCAGCTGGCGTCTTTTCGTTCTGCTTTAGAAACATCTGGCGTTCTTTCGTATTGCTTTTACAAAACATCTCGCGTCTTTCGTTGGTTTATTTCATCAATCAACGGCGTTTTGAACAAAATTTTTATTGTTTAATCACGCACAGGAGAAATCTCACCAGGCACTACCTTGGAGGTAAAGAATGGCTGCTAATGGGGAATGAGAGACAGAAGAAGTCGGCTTTTAGCTAACGCTGCGAATTTTTTATTGTTCAACAACGCACAGGAAAAATCTCCCACCGGCACCACCTTGGAGGTCAAAGCGTAAGACTGGTTACGCACTACGACTACGACTACGACTACGAGGGACGAACGGGTGCCGCCTTAAGGAGCTTCGCCCCTAAAAAAATAGGGGGGGGGGTGGCACGGGCCCGGTGTGTCACCCCCTGGCTGCGTCACTGCAACACACCATCCAGAGTGACTTCCATTTTGCGCAGAAAGCAGCTGACTGGCCAGTTATATATAAAGATTGAACCAGACAGCACCGCCTCAATCGTGAAGAATGGTTTTGACAGCTATTGTGGGGTTTGCGTGAGAACACCTTTATCCCTTGAAGATCATAAGCATGGTAATCCCGGCGACACCCTATAGGGTTTCCTCATCATGTGCAGTTGATTTAATATTATGGTGGTGCATGCACGCTTCGATCACATCCCTGGGAATGTGCATGAAAGGTGTTTCTGTCGTGTGGAAGAAACAAGCTGGAAGTTGGCACTCCTTATGTTGTGTTCCTTTGTCACTGTTTAGTTTACGCCGAAAAAGTTTTCCTGAAGTATGAATCTTCAACTAGCTCATACCAAGACTTTGCTGCGAAAAGCATTCATCATCAGTCCACTGAAAATGTACACCTAGCCTAAAATAGAGCCGAGCATACAACGCGCGATGAATTCCGCGGCAAACTCACGATTTCCTTGCGGAGCGAGTCCATGGCCCGGTCAAATCTGGACCGACGCCAAGTGGACGCGGCGGCTTCGCTGTCTGATGAAGCCGTCGCGTCGTCGTCTTCCGCAGAGCCCGTCGTTCCCCTGTCGGGCAGCGATGGCACCACAACTGCTGCACCAGAGGCCCACTTATTCCTCAGCAGCTCAGACTGACGAAGCCGCTGCGCGTAGAAGTCACGGCAGCGCCTCACCAGCGCAGTGCCGCCTCCTTGAAGGCGCGTCACAGGTTCCGAATGCTCGCGACGTCGAGCCATGCGCCGCCATCCGGGCTCGTCGGGACGCTTGGACGGCCGCCGTGGACCGGCGATGCCCAGCGGCCTTTCAGTACGACGACACGAGCACGGCGACGAAGACATGTCGACGACGCGAACTGCGCTTCACCTGGTCGAGGTATTACGCGAACGAAATCCGCGACTCATCCCGGGCGCGCGCAAACCACTCGGAACCACGCTGCTCTTCGCACTAGAGAAAGTTGGCCAACTTCTCGCGTCCCTCTCACGAAGCGGCGCTCCCGTTTGGTGTTCACCTTCAACTGCTGCCGCAGCCAAGACCCTCGCTTCGGCAGCCAGCCCTTCATGTGGACGCTGCGCTCCCTCGCTAGGTCACTCTACCCTCGCCCACCGGCGTG
Organism: Rhipicephalus sanguineus; assembly: GCF_013339695.2. NCBI lineage: Eukaryota > Metazoa > Arthropoda > Arachnida > Ixodida > Ixodidae > Rhipicephalus > Rhipicephalus sanguineus. The sequence goes on along the minus strand of NC_051180.1, from coordinate 8,041,126 downwards.
ACGCAGCCAGCGGTCACTGCGCCGACGCGTGACGGCGCAGCGCCGCCGTTGGTGTGGGCCAGTCCCTGCTGCGGAGCTGACGACGCGGAACCGGCATTGTTCAAGGTTGCACCGGTCGTTCGCAGAGCAGCCTGCCACCGCTTGCGAAATGTAGACCGCTTAGCGTTCGCCGCTCGCCGTTACTTACGGCGCCCCATACGCTCTCTACTGAATCCCCGTAATGGAGGAGGCCTGTCATGATTCTTTCAGTGCGCCGGCTGCTACGAGACAGGGCTCACCTCCGTGTAACATTTCTCTTTATGTAACGGCCCCATTTCACATCAATTCTTCGCTCTTTAAGCGCAAGAGCGAGATCCCGTTTAGGCAGATGAAACCCATCCTTAGTAAAGGTAAGGTCCTCGGGGCGCATGCTGTTTATTTGCCAGACACTTTCTGCCGGTTACACTATATACCTGCGCGCGCGCACGCACACATATACACACGCACGCACGTGAAGCACACGCGGTCGGGGTCGGGCCATCTACAGGGAACACAGGCGGCATCAGTGCACTCTTCCAAGGTACACGCATGATATAAGGCGTTAACACGTGTTCTATCACTATCACATGGCACATCACTGCAATGTGGCGAATCAGTCAGAATTACAACAATTGCACACGGCAACGGCGTGTGAGCGCATACGTTGTCTCCGCAATTAGCTCCAGCAGCACGCGCAGCCGAAGCTAATCGCGGAAGCGTATCTAGCAAAAACATCGCTTCAACGAAACACAACGCGTGAATAAACCATTTCATAAGGTGACCAGGTGGACAAGAAAGATTTATGCAGTTGCACCCGACGTGAAAGCTGCAGGAAGTGCGGAGCAGTGATTCGCCTGCCCTTCGGCGACGCTGGCGTTGATGCGATGCATTACCCTCTTCCTCCTTTCCCTCCTCCTCACCTTCACATCACCCACATTCACTTCCCTTTCCCGCACCCTTGGCTGTACTATGCTATACATGACTGCGCTAGACATGGTTTTGCCTGCGTGACGCCGTACATGGCTATGCTATGCTTTACCATCTACCCTCCTCCTTTCCCACACTCACATCACTCCTACTCACCCTCAATTCCCTTTCCCGCACCCTTGGCTATACTATACTATACAAGGCTATGCTACACATGGTTTTGCCAGTGTGACAAGCGACAGGAGACGACAGCCGGGGCCTCTAATCCGCACTCAAAAGTAATGCGACCTCAATGCAAAACTTGGGTGTCTGAGGGTGGCACTCGCTCTGACTGTGTTGCTAAGCTTGTGATAATATAACTGCTGGGGTCAATTATTTCATCCATTGAAGAGCATCAATTATTGGAAAATGGCGTATACAAATACTCGCGTGACCGGCGCACCTTCGAGGGCTTTATTTTTACACACCCGCATTTCTTCGCTTAAAAGAGGCAAACTACCGCACGTGCTGTAATGTGCGGTGAACCGGCCATCGCTGCCTTTCTCTACGTTGTTACAGTGTGTCCTGAGCCTGAGCCTATCATTGAGAAAAGGTATCATTCATACAAGATTTTGAGTCAAGATCTGCGATCATGGTGGTTGTTTTCTGGCTGGTCGGCATTCTTTTTTTTTTTCTCTGCGCGATCAAGAATTTAGTGGTCCGCCTGGCACAAGTTTCTTTCCTATCGACATGGAAGGGGAAGCGATTCGCAATACCGGCCGAAAGGCAAGACCGAGGGCGCATGCTGCCGCTCTGACTTTCTGTAAGGTGTCTGCTTTTTCTTAACTCCTTGCTTCAGAATCAACAACCGTTGCCCCCCCCCCCCCAAAAAAAAAGATAGACCTGCGTGTGCGTGGTGACCACTAACAAAACGCCGTTGGTCGCATCTTCCTTGTCTCGTTGCACTTTTAAACGTGCGTGTTGCATACGAATACTCCTGCGCATGCGGCCGTTCGGCATTGCGCGGGCTCGATACTGTCTGTTTACAAGAGTGCACGGTTGCCATGCCGCCTGTCTGCGCGTCGTTGACGTTGCACTTTTGAACTGGCTGCAATAAGCTGGCAGCCGTATTCGCTTCTTTTCTGCCTTGTAATGCCGTCGATGCGTCGAATAAATCAGTAAGCCCCTGCTTTCAAGTCTAGTTTCCGTCTTTTCAATATTAACAATGCGCATTTGAACGCACATGGTGTGCTCAGATGCGATCCATTATGCGTGTATATTTCGCATCTAAGCGCATCCAAATGCCTCGAGGCAAAAAGTAAGAAGCTATATACGCTATTCCCGTCTGCCACCACGCACATACGATGCGGTATTCAGCGGACATTTCGATTCTTTATTGGCTCCTAAAGCATTTCGTACGTTAAGAACAAACGCTACATCGCTGCATGGTAAGCATCCCGTAACGTTTACGAACGGCTGTGTGTTGCTCCGGGCATGTACGAAATCCCATGTCGTCGCCACTTTTTTTTTTCTCGTAAACTTGTACGCCAAACTGCAAATTGAGCGTCCGTAGATCGCAGTCATGTCGAGCACAGATTGTCCTCAGAAGCGAGGATCCGGGATGTGCTCGTCTCCCGGGCTGCGTCCTCTCGGTTCCGTCCGCGTGTCCGCCTCGACGTACGCACTGCTGCTCTCGGCGCTTGGATGCGGCTTGGCGCTCTGGCTTGAAGAAGAGCTGGTCACGTTCTCATCGCCCTTCCTGGCCTCGGATGTCACGTAGTGCACCTCTGCGACCATAACCTCTCAAATGGTCTAAGAGGCGTCTTATTAGAATGCTCACTACGTGTATCAGGAACACGTAGAGACATAGTCTGGAATAATCTTTCGACGTAAAAAAAGCACTCGGTACCCTGTCACACTCTCTGCAACACTTAAAGGCGAAGGACTACTTCATACTAGGCAATGCATAGAGTTATACATTTGGGGACCAGACTTCTTGCAAAACATGAGGAGTCGCAGTTTGAGAGACATGCATTCAATTACCTTGACGCTCTCAGTCAATGTGCGGCTGCCATGACCGGGATCCAACCCTATTTCGACTTGGAGCACACTGGGCGTGAACGCCATGCTCAAAATTTGTCCTCCTCGCTTGCTCTAATGACACAGCCACACACATTATGCATGTATCTCCAAAGGTGTTTCGCAACTGTCAACGTAAAGAAGAACTTAGATGCGACGGTTCAACCACAGGCCAGTCTCTTTCTTTATGCGCAGGTTCCAACTTGTTTAAATGCAGTTTCCTTTGCTGCGTACTTGTGACGCTTAGACTTACGCACCAAGCGATAACCATGACATGTATTTTCATTGCCTTGACTGAAATAATGGCAATACAACTAGATAACTTTTCCTTTCCCTCTAGTTTTATCATGCCCCTCGCAACGTGTTGATTCTTTTTTTTCAAGGGCAATTTTCCACCTTGCACTTTGTGTCCACTGTTGCAACAGTCTTTCCTAGGCTGCTGTATTATGACGTAAATAAATAAATAAATAAATAAATAAATAAATAAATAAATAAATAAATAAATAAATAATAATATTATTATTATTATTATTATTATTATTATTATTATTATTATTATTATTATTATTATTATTATTATTATTATTATTATTATTATTATTATCTGGGGTTTAACGTGCACCCAAATCTAAGTATGACGGGCCTCAGACATAATAAATAAATAAATAAATAAATAAATAAATGACAATAAATGACAAAATAAAAACAGTAACGCGGTCCCTTAAGCATCCACCTAAGGCGAGTGGAAGGCGAAAGGCGTCTTCTTTTTCTTCCCAGTCGATTGTGTATTGATCCCGCCCGAAAGCTTTCCGCACCCAACGTGGTTTTGCAGTGCCTCCGTGATCGGCCTCCCACCTTTGACCGAGCGACGACGTCGTGTGATTACGCCATGATGCGACGTCACAGTGACGTCATGACGACGTCACATAATTTGGCGGCCTGCGACGTCATCACATGATGATTTCTTTTATCACTAGTGTTGTCGCCACCGACGGTCGCTTTTCACGTTTGATGAGACATCTAAGGCTCTCGCTTTGATAAATAAAGGTAAGTTCAAGTTCACATTGTTCGTAGTGTATAAGCAGCTCTTCACTCGCATCGTTATTCTTCGTAAATAAAGCTCACGACACTCGATCATTTACCAGTTATCGAAAAAGTGCTGTGTCAGGGAGGCTACATGTAAATGCGCATAAGCGAAGCGTCGAAGCATCGCGCTTTTCATTCTAAGCAGTAATGTAGGAACAAGTCACGTTGCCCACAGACATCTGGTGCATGAAAGTACACATATGGATTTACTTAGGGCAACTCCTAAAATGGCGCAATGTTCGGGGTAGCCTCACGTCTTGGTCCTCGTGGCATGGCTGCTTGCAAGATATGCACTCACTAAACATAGCACTGGGTCTAGCAAAAAAAGAAAAAGAAAAGAAAGAAACACTTTTCTCGCGCGATCAGTGCGAAAGTTTGGGTTGAACGAGTGATCTAGATGAGAAACACTTACTGATGTTCACTACCCCGAGAATGATAAGGACGGCGACGGTGGCCAAAGCAACTACGGCAGCAACGCCGACGAACGTCAAGCAGCGAGCACAGCAGCGGCCCGCATCTCTGCACAGAATTAGTGAGAACATAGTTCAGCCGAGCTTCCCCGATGCACCATCTCGCATTTAACGCGCCTTTCTTCATTTCCCGTGTTGGCATCGATTTACGAGCTGGCATATCTTGAACATATTGAAACACAGCGCGACCACGACGCGGACCAAGAGAAAAGAGGGACAAACCACAGTGCTGACTCGCAACTGAATGTTTATTGGAAGCACGTGGCAGAAAGCACCACTACCATACCCTCGCACCCGTGTGACCACTTTAAAGCAAGAAACGGCAAAACCAGCTTACACCTTGAATACGGCTGTGTTTCAATATGTTCAAGGACTGTAACCAACTGGCCCAGCTGCCAGTTCTTCTAAAGCTGGCGTAAATTGCTGCCTACTGCAGTGACTAGAAAAAGATAGTTAAAAAAAAGCGAGATTTCTTTTTTTTTTTAAAGAAAGCTCATTTTCAAAAAACAAGGTAAAAAAAGAACTCCGGTGTCATTTCTGAGGAAGATTTTTTATCGAAAAACGCTTATGTCAGTCGAAACACGGTTTCAGCATTATACTACGTCCTCATGTGTTTTGTTCACGAGATATAACGGGCCAAAATGGCCTATGCTATGTGTGCTCAATTCAGTGCCTTTGCTGGTTGTTATCAGCTTGTATTGCGGGTAAATCTACAGTGTTAATTGTTTTGCTGCAGCAAAACATCGCTCTGTTGGCTTCTCATCAAGAAAAAATGTATTCTCACATTTTATTTGTCTAACGTGTGCGGGGGTGGACCGCTGCATGCCGCCCTCTAAAGGGCTAACGTGTACACATTGGGCAGCCTAAAACCTCGCCAAACATCAGAACAAACGTGGAGGCACCTGTTAAGTTATTTCAATCGCTTCTTCTTCCTGAAGAAATGAGTTGTCTACTTTATCGTGGTTTTCATAGAAATAAACAGGATTTCTTTGAGGCGCGTAAAGCAGTGCTAGCAGACTTCGTAGGTGTCGCAAATATTCTCAGCCTATGGCAGTGGCTTCAGCAGTTAGGCAATAGCAAAAACAGCTACAAAAAAAAGAAAAAGAATTACGCAACGAAAGTGTTTTTTCGTAGCAATCTTCTTTTTGTGAACGCGTAAATAATCGGCACAGGATACTCGGACCAAGCCATGCATCACGTGTAGTGAATACCTATAGAGCAAATCGAAACATTTGTACTCAACAGCGCTGCACTCATTCTCTAAATTCATCGCTGCTGTCGTGAATGAGTCTCAAAGTTAGCAAACGCGCATCAAAGTTAGCAAACCTTTTTTGTTTGGGCCGCGTTTGCCATTTTTTTTCAATTTTTTTCTCCTGTGAGGACAGCATAAGAAAAGCATGGATGCAGTGATGCGTATTAAAACCAGCAGCAAATTTTGTTTAGACGATGTTTACAGCTCGCGTTAAATTCGGCCGTGAAATCAGATAATATTGCGGTAAGCAAAAACAGGGCGCCCCCGCCACCACTTTCAAATCTTTTTTTTGCCGCTCTGGGAGAGTTTTTCACAAATGAAATTTTCGGTCCGTGCACTCTGAATGTGCCCACACAACGTATAAAAAACACAACAAAGATATCGACCAGACATGCATGTTCGATCTCTCGTGGAATCGCCCCTTTGTGGTTAACATGAAGTACTATGTAGCAAAGTGCAGTAAACGGTGTCATCATATATGGAGACTGTTTACTTGTGATGACTTTCTACAAACACTTTGAAATCAGTCGTAAATTATAGGCAAATCAGGCATATCACCCCCACTGTTGGAATCGATGTACTGCAAAGCATCAGCGAGGAGCTCCATACACTGCATTGTTTGGCTTTGAGACAAACCAAGGTATTCATGTCACGACATGCCGTTCACTATCGAACGTTTTTCATACATGCATGCACAATATGGTATGTACCATGCTTAATGAAACGTATACATAATGCATGACCTGTCATTTATGTTCTTCATCATACACTCGTGTCAAGCCATATGAATTTTTATACATATCAAGCTAATAAAACAGCTGCGAGTGCACCAAGACTGTGCCATGTAAATCATGCCATACATGACATGCATGTCATGATTTTCATATTACGACCTGTCCTTTACGTTCCTCATAAACGTGTCACACAATACCTTTTTTGTATATATCCAGTTAACGAAACCACCGCGACCAGGGGCGTAGCCAAGGGGGGGGGGGGGGGTTGGGGGTTCAAACCCCCCCCCCCCCGAAATTTTTGAATTTTGCTTGCGTATATAGGCACGCACACATACAAACGCACGCACAAACATACATAAAGTATGGTTGAACCCCCCGCGAAAAAAATTTCTGGCTACGCCCCTGACCGCGACAGCACAAAGTCGAAGTCGTATAGATAGATGATTATGAGAGACGCCGTAGTGGAGGGCTCCGGAAATTTCTACCACCTGGGGTTCTTTGACGTGCACTTAAATCTAAGTACACGGGCCTCAAACATTTTCGCCTCCTCCGAAAATGCAGCCGCCGCGGCCGGGATTCGATCCCGCGACCTTCGGGTCAGCAGTCGAGAGCCATAACCACTAGACCACCGTGGCGGGGCAGGTAGGTAGGTAGGTACGCACGCTCAAAGAGGTGAAGCTTAGAAGTGTGATGTACTTACTGCGCCACTGTAAACGTAAGTAGTAGTGCTGATGTAGTCACCAATATATGTACAACAGCTCACTTCACAGGTTTGCCACTTATAGAACTTTTATCTTAGATGCCCAGCAAAACGACTCTGTAAGCACTAAACTTCGGAATATATCAACGATGCAATGTTTTCGGGTGAACCCCTGTGCTGTGCATTCTCCTCAACCGACGTCATCGCGGATAACTTGCGGAAGAAACAATTCAGACAGAATGGAACAGAGTATGAGAACGGATGAGGCCGACATCTCCTCATCTTTCCTCAGCGCAGTGCAGCCAACGCGATGAACCTTTCCCTTCTTTCTCCACTACTTACGCTCAAACCCAGTCTACCCGCGTACAACCTCAGTGGACACATGCGCGCTTCGAGTGTTTGTTACGTGTAGGTTCATATGCGCGTTACGATAGCGAGCGTCATATAGATCCTCACGCTTGACAGAAAATACGACAGAGAAGACACCAGCAGGCATTTATGAAAGCGCTCACTTGGTATGCCGATAAACGTATGTCGCACTCGATGCCCCAAAGGTTCTTCAACTCAGTCGTGATGGCTCATACCCAATGCAGGGTATTGGCCAAGAGGTTGATAGATTATTACATTTGGTCCTATAGGTTAACATTTCTCGGTTGCTATGGTTAAATAATACATAAATTTGAATTGACAGTGATTAAGGTTGTTGCTATTGTATAGGGTGTCGTGAGTAAGCTACGAAGTCGTACCAATTAGCCCCCATAGTCATAGAGTTTCTCACAATAATTGTGAAAAACTCTATGCCCATACAGCTTTACTTGCTATTGTTGTCGATCGTACATGTGGCTCATACCCGCTACGGGAAAACAGCCAAGAAATGGATATGGATATGTTAGAATGAGACCAATGACATCAGGAAGAATCCGTTACCAAATAACGAATGACGAATGATGTACGAGCGCGAAAAAAATGCTGCGAAAAGAGAAATGCAGGGACAGGGCGTGCATTGCACTTCCCGAGCATTCACCGTTAGAGCGGAGCTGCACACAATTTGTTGACATTGAATTTTCGCAAGGTCGGAATTTCCCTGATATGTACAATCCTACATCGAAAGCCTTCATCCTTCTAAGCCTTCATCAAAACTGTTCTCCTTTGACATTTGTTTTCTAACGACGGCACAAAGCACTCGTACGCTTAAGATGTATTCCCATTTTGCAAGCGTGGTTGTTGAGCCCCAGGGTGTAAGACACTTGGCTTCTCAGCATGGGGCCATAGGTTCGAAACCAAGCACAACCGACAAAGCATTTTGATTAAAACACGCTTATTCTTATAACGATTCTCCTTACGCGTAAGCGGTACGGACATGCAGTTTTCTTTTTGAGTCTGCAAGTAAATGCTTACTCACACGCTCCCTAATAGCATTCGCCTAAGACGACTCCAAGGTGAAATTATTGTTTTTTTTTTTTTTCAGCCGATGCATCGATCCTGTATCGATGTATCGACTCGTAGTGGCTACACTGCGGGTATACTTCGCCAATTTGCAAAAGGAAGACTTGTGGCGTAGTGGGCCCTTCGCAACTGTACTTGCAGTAGGCATTCTAGGATAGTTTGAAACAACCCATGTTGCGCGCACAGACCTTCCTTTCCTTGCGGCTAGGTGTCCACTGAGAAGCGAAGTTAGGCTAGCGTTTCAGAAGGCGATGCGAACGGGGCTCGATTATGCTATCGTGCTCTGCTCTCGAAAGCGAAGCCCAAGCGCCACTCAGCAGATACATTATAAGTAACTTTGAGCTGTTTGATTTGTGAGAAACCTGGTAGCATTTACGCACACCGAGTCTTCGACGGGAAAAATAATAACAACACTACGGTTAAACTGCAAACTATACAGCCAGCATTCCACTTACCTTAAATAACACTTCTAAATTCTGTAATGGCAGTAAATTTCACCAGCAACAGAAAAAAAAAAAACACAGTTCCGCCTCAAGGGCGAAGCAATGAATGTGGTAGCAAGAAATTAGAATGTCACAGGAAGAACGGCAAGCAGCTAGAAACTTGCTGCGCACTGCTCAAACACAAAGGACGCAGGAAAATAAAACACACAAGGCGAGTGCGAACTAACAACTGTCACAGCTCGACACTTGCAGCGCGCTGCTGAGACACATAGAAGAACTCATGAAAATAACACGCATGTATACATAGGACGAGCGCGACCTGTCGCGGTTGTCACTTCAACTAACCCCTACTTTGGCTCTTCAAGCTAGAAGATCACTCCTTTCTCGAACGCGGCCGCTGCAACGAGCAAAGTGACCTTCGTGTGGTCTATAGCTTCAATGCAAACTATGCTGAAAGCACAAGACGTACAAAACTCCCCCTCGAGAGATAATCGCGCGAGCACGGTCGACCACACCCTGTATGTCAAAGAACAAGTCGAAGGCGCACATCCCAACTGTGGCGAAACACTAGACAGCTTTAGAATTGGGGACCCAAGAAATTTGCGAGCGGCCCGGAAGGCTGCGCAGAACGCAAGCCACCTTTGGACTCTTACGCTCATGTTGTCCCATTAGTGTGCCTCGATGCGTGCGCGGACAAAACGCGCATCGAGGCACCCTATATCCCAAGACCTTGCAGCGCCTTCGTTTGGGCGGCAAACAAAACCGCACAGAGCGCGACGTCAAGAGAAGAAATGAAGACGGCGCTTGGCAGTGGCACGTGAAGCCACGGCTCGCGTTCCCTACGAGAGTCGATTGTGGTCACTAAGATACAACGTCATTTGGCTCTAGTTGGTACATATCCCTGAGGCTAAAACTACAGCGCAAACGCAGTTGTTTGTCCTTCTTACCTCTTCTTTACTTCTATCAAACTAGAGCTCGCGCCGGAGTGGAACTAGCGCCGCGTGCTGCAATTGGCTATGCTATATGTGGTTTTGCCTGCGTTACTATCATCATCAAGGCGCTTGAAGAACAAGAGGAAGAAGACTTCTCTTTCGCGCGAGCGTGCGCTGAGACGGTTATACTTTACTTGCGTAACGTGCGTTTCTATTCTGCCGTTAGTATCCAGGAGACCGAATGAGGCATGGCGTAATTGTCTGAGGCAGCAAGCTGCGGAGCAGGGGTTGCAGGTTCGAAACCACGGTCGAGGGCTTGGGGATTTTTTTCTTCTGGATTATTTTTAGTTCTTGCTTTTATTTATGTATACATACATATACATATCTGGGGCATGGCGGCGACGGCGACGGAAAAAATCCGCCGAGAGTGTTCATGTAATTGCTATCGCAATAAAAAAGCGATGTGCTCAATATAAACGTAGGTGTTCACACCTAGGTGAACTGGTACTGTGCTCAGCCAGATGTTAAATCACAGTGCATATTCATGAAGCACACCTCATGCCTGCGAGAAGAAAAATTTGCTTGGAAAACAATTTCATTCGCTTAAAAACTTCATAACTCATGCTACAATACATGCTGGAAAGCCGTGGCCCTACAAGCGATAAAATAAAGCCTCATGTTCAACACTCGAAGACGGTCATTAAAACGTGGAAATAGGAAAAAAAAACCCTGCAGGAGGCAGAAAGCAGACACAGTGACACAGAGGTGGCGGCTTACTAACATGTGAAGTTTAATATCGAAAGTGGATTAGTTAGGGTACATCTGCGCATGTTCTGTACAGACCTGGGAGGAGGCGTTTTGCGATATTAAACGTCACTTGTTAGTAAGCCGCCACCTCTGTGTCACTGCATCTTCTTTCGTGCCTTTCGGTTTTCCCTATTTCCACGTTTTAGTGGCTTTCTTCGAGTGTAGCGATGTACGAACTTGCCCAACAAGCAACTCTCTTGAATTCATGTTCAATGATATTAGGCATAGGCTTTACATGTGCTTAAGGTAACTGGGACATGCTACTTTTTGTGCTGGACGATGCGACTTTCCGTGTCTACATGTGCGTGCCATATTGACTAACCAGGCCCATTTTGACAGGGAGCGAAGTTTTATTTTGATTCATAAATTATATATCCGTGACAGCTACACTTTCAATAGGTTTCCCTATACTTGATGCAAATCAATTTTATGACGTCACAAATTATAGCATACCCCTTACTTTTTAAGTAACGGTATTTGAACTTGGCGATACAAATTTGGAAAGCACGCCTTTTTTTGTTTGTTTTTTATTTAGAGAGATAATTAAAATGTTTTTATCGTACTCATCTTTCGCTCGTGAAACAGTACGAAGTGCCTCATTGTGATAACTTGGTTTTGGCACGTAAAACCTCAGAAATATATTTTTTAATACTAGCTTCTGAAGAAAATTGAAACCTGCGGATGCGAAAAAAATATTTTCATCGAATGGTTTTCTTGGCATTCTCTAACGAGATTTTACCAAAGGTCAGAGTCATTTTTCGATCATCGGCTGAAGCTCAGTGTTCGGCGCAGTACACAGCAAGTGCACAACAGTCCCGGTATGCTCCCGGCCCTCGGGTTCCCAGTTGCCCCTTGCACTTCGGGTCGACGTCCTCGATGCACCTGCAAGAAATGCGTTCTCAGTTGTGGCCATTGTGAGAACGAGCTCCGTCTTAGGTGCATATGGTTACATTTTAAACGATACATGCAATCAAATATTCACAGCAGGTTCTTACGTGGGCCCTTCAGTGCTACTGGTGGGCTGTTTCTTAGGTTCAAAACGAATTGACCAGGGTATCGAAATGAGTCATACGCGGCGACGCCTAATGTCCGAATATCACCCACAAATATGGCAAACAAGAGATCATTTATTCAACTTGTTATTGAACGTTCCATCTAAAACTGCTGTACAGTAAATCAATCGTGCAATTGCCGTCGGGGGCGTCGCTAGTTCTTCATATATTTGCTTCTGAAAAGGTGCAATCAAATGAACAAGGCGCCTCCTTCGCGAAATAAAATGAAAGCCGGTAAAGGGGCCGCGACAAACAGTGACCCTATAAAAAGGTTTGGCAGGTGTTACACTATTGTAACGCAAAAAAAGCCTGGCCGCACGCATGTAAGACAAGTGAGCCGCAGCAAGCATGACTGGCGTTCAATGGACCCTTCGAACGCCATGCGAGCACTTGTGTCTTTTTCAGAGATGTGCGCCCTTACGCGTTTCTCCGACTCGGCATCTGTTAGTGCGACTCGTTGCTCGGCATGGCGAATGCACGAGGTCTTTTTCCGAAGCAGTTTCAAGCAGTGGCGTGGCTCTGTGGTGGAATACTTGACAGCCACGCGGGTTCAATTCCGGCTCAAACCCAGATTTTTCTTCTTTGCATCCGTCGCGATTTTTTCATCACGGCGCGTGGAACGTCAAGGTCACCGGCTCTCCGAGGGGAGCTCCAGCACAAGACGAAGGGCTTAAACCAGTACTGACATGAACACTTCCAATTCTCGTTGTTTTGCGTCAAATGAAAGGCCGCGATGTCCCAACACCTTGACCTTACACAAAAGACGAGGACAGTGGAAGGTACGACCTCCCACTGTGCTCGTCTTCTGTGCGCGATCAGGATGTCGAACAGTACCGACTAGGCCAGACTCAAGTTCTCCTGGATCTCTTAACAGCCTGGAAAATGTACTGGTAGACGTGGGTGCATCCTGAAAAATTAATTACAATACGTTTGTAAAAGCTAGTTTCGATTCCTACTGTACCCTGACGTCACGACACGGTATGAGCTTCTCGTCACGGGTTCGCCAAAGATGTCGCGACGTTTCCATTGCCGCTCCGCGTCTCGTTGGTGACGCACAAGCGGCCATTTTGAATGTTTTACAGCGAAAGCTGTTATGAGATCATTTCACCGGCCGTTTTTGGCGCCGTAGTTGTCCGCCGCCGCCGCCGCCGCCGGTGTCCGTAACCACTATCGCTCGAAATAAGAAAAAAAAAACGAAACAAGAAAATAATTCCAGGATGGAACGAGGTTTGAACCTGGGCCCTCTGCGTGGGAGCCCAGTATTCAACCTCTGAGCCATGCCGGTGCTTGAAACTGCTTTGCAAAAAGGTCCTATACAGGCTTCATGTCGGGAAGGAACCACATTAGCATATGCAATATAGCGTGGTAGAAGAGTAAAATAACCACCAAGCGTTGCCCAACGCGAATTCTCTAAGCAGGCGCCAGACAATGCGAATTGCGCAACGAGTAGGTTGTTCAATGCTTCCAACCCATTACAAAGGACTCTGCCATAATTCTTCATCGTCATCAGGCACAGCATCAACAAAGTGCGCATAATGCCTTACATGCGTTTAGCAGGTACCACGGCTCTCCGTAGAATGACGAAAAATGGCACAGTGCCTGCTGCCCTACTTCTAAAATAAAATAACGCCAGGCCTGCGCGGAAAGCGCAGCACAGTCACAGCGAAAGCTGGAAGAGCGGAAACTCTCTTGTGGCTACTAATACAAGTAGCCACAATGCTAATAGCATAGTGGGTTCCTCGCAAGTGCACTTGTATTGGTTGCCAAGGAAGCCCATAAGCGCATGATCCATTTACTCGGGGTCTCAGTAAAATTACAATGATTTATAGCGTAGTGGGTTCCTCGCAAGTGCACTTGTATTGGTTGCCAAGGAAGCCCATAAGCGCATGATCCATTTCCTCGGGGTCTCAGTAAAGTTCTTCGCCCCCCCCCCCCCCGTCTCTCTCCCACGTCAACGTATGTTATACAGCATGACGGGAGAGGGAAATAGCGACCGGGCGTCACCCAATGCAAATTACATAACTTGTGGGTCGTTTAAAGCTTCCAGCCCATTAAAAAGAACTGAACCATAATTCTTCATCGTCATCAGTCGTCGCGTCAACAAAGTGCACATAATGCCTTACAGACGTGTAGCTGGTGCCTCGCTTCTCCGCAGAATGACGAATAATGGCTTAGTAGGTGCTTCCCAACTTCACAAAAATTGTGATTTATGGCGTAGTGGGTACCTTTGTAGTGTTCTTGTATTGTAGCCCCAAGAGAGCTTACAACGGGCTCTAGAAACGCCGCTCTTCCAGCTTTCGCTGTGACTGTGCTGCGGTTTCAGCGCAGGCCTGGCGTTTTTTTGTACCTGACGCCATCGCGACTAGTCATACAGGTGCGTCAAGTCACCGGAATTGATACTGTAGCCTGACGTCCCGATAGTGTCGATATCAGTAGGTGCGCCATGAGAAAATCGACTTTAACGTCAAAGTAAAATATTTTATCAGCATTTACTGAGCTTCACACTTACTCTGAGCCGTCTCTGTATTCAGGATATCTGTATGGCAGAGCAAACTCAGCTTTGTAAAATGGCGTCAGTACCCCTTCAATAAATTCATGCAGGTCTATCAGTTTGTGCCGCGACAAGATAGTGGTGCTATTTGAAATGCTTTTCTTCTCACGTTCCTCACTGCCTACATTATCTCGTAAGCTGTCAGTAATATAAAGCAGCTGTTACTTTGCGGCACTTGGTAAGTGGTGCTTGCGCAAGACATTAAAAAGCAGTGTAACGAGCGTAAGCAGTGTAACGAGCATGCTCGGAAGCATCCTGTCTCGAATCAGCGGTACAAGTATTGCGCAGTTAAAGCCGCACAGCACGCTCCATTTAAGCCAACTGTGCCAACTTGGTGAATGGTAAGAACCGGATCCCGGTGATACAAGCACAGACAGCCCACCTGGCTATGTCCCACGAGCCGTTGCGGCACGTCTCGAGCTGGCACGGACGCGTTCTTGAGATGCTGAATCCTTCGCTGACGAGTTGTCCGGTGGGGTCCACACAGCCGCCTGTCATTCAAAGGAGGATTCACAATAAAGCGACGGTATGATCAGTACGCGTTAAAGCGCATAAAAAAAGAAATAAATGAGCTATTGTGATAACATCTGGCACGATTACTTGAATCATTGGCCATGCATGCGATGCATATTAATAAGAACTAACAGACAATAATGCCATTATCGTCTGTTAGTTCTCATTATTATTGTGTTTTACAAACAATTAAGAGTCATCTTCTTTCCTAGATGCGACGCATGTAACTCAGTGATCTTTGGAGCAAGAATAACGACCGTCAGTCATCACAGCTCTCAATGAAGAAACTCAAGTGGCTCATATGAATGACCTTATAACAACAAATGTCAGCAGATGATGTTTTGGATTCAAGCATCCGAAACATCATCTGAGTGGACAATGACAACGGCGTGATCAAGAAAGAAATTGGGTATGGCACGCCAATGGCTGGAGTGAGATTTATAATGCGGCCTTTCTCTCAGGCTGGATAAAAACATTTGTGCAGCCCGTAAAGAGCAAGCTGGATAGGGGTTTTTAATGATGGCTTACAATGTTCTCACTGACGCTTTTTATTTAATTCTAGTATTTGAGAATATACACAATCAAATAACTAATTATGTAATTAGGCCAAGTGCAAGATATTGTCCGGTTTGCTTCAAGCGACGGTAAGCAGTATTGTCTTCCATGTGTTCAGCTACGTGGCACTCTTATAGTTTTAAACTTCGGCACAAGTTGCACCCCACGTAAATGCAACTCCATTTGCAAAACGGATGCCTATAGGGAACCCAAGCTCAAGTTTACGGCGCGTCGACAGCGCCGCGCTGCGGCTCTGGAGAGAAGCTCCGGCGCAACTGGGTGCAAGCGCAGCCGACTCAGCCTGTTTGTCGGCAGCGGGAACACGCGCGCGCACGCGCGTGTCCCAGTCGGTGCGGGGAACCGGGGCGCCTTGCCGACATAGAGTTAATATACTGACTCTAGAGGAAAAGCTGGGCCGCGAGACCTATAACCACAAGAACGCTGACATCTTGGAACGTTGTCATTCTTGCCATCACATATCAATCCTAAAGAAGCATCTGCACAATTAAAAACTTGCGGATATTGTTTTGTGTTTATTTTGAATACTTCTACGAAAGAATACGACGGCTATTTATGCAATTTACTGCGAGCGGAAAGGAGCGTTTGCAGGCTAGTTAACTAGATGGCACCACCATATCAACACTCGCGAGTACGCGAGTGTGTGCTTGCGGCCGATTGCGCCGGTTTGCGCGCCGTGTTAAAGCCCCTGAAACTTCGTTCGCGTCGTGTGTCTCGTAGTTGTCATAGTGTCCCGTTGTGTGCGTTTTCTCTCGCCGCATACCACTCGACTTCATGTGACAGCCCTTTTTTCTTTCAAGCTGGAAACTTCAGTGCATCAGTGCAAACCAGGACGGACGGCAAAGAATAGATGAGACAAGCCCTGAAAGTTATGTACGAACTAGTCGGAACCGATCTTTTTTATACTTTCTAACGGCGATAAAGCTTCGTGGGCCGTGTAACTTTAGTTTCGATTGAAGCTTTCGGGAGATGTCTCACTCACATTCGCCGCTGCATGCTGCAATCGACATTGTTCTGCTTTACGGCTCTCTGCGCTGAAGTACGGCAGCAATGAGCTGAAAAAGAACGTGGATACAGGTGTCTCGCCATGGCAAGTCGAATCAGCGCGCGACCACGGCCTACGGACTTTGCTTCGAGCTGCGAATCTGTCGAGTGACCTTTGTGCCAGCGAACGGAGAAACTTTGGTATGGAGTGCCTAGTAAAAACCACAAACAGGTGGAAATTTTAACTGTTATCAACCGGACCAGCTGCACAGACAACCGTACACTAACACACGGCTTCACGCATCAAAACACAGCTGATGTTCTCTGAACAGCGTAACTGGCTTAGGTTGGTAGATTAAAACTGATTACTACCGTCAAATATAGCGAGCGCCTCAGGGTCTGGCAACGCTGGCAACGATCGTTTCGTTCCATCATGGCGGAACACATGCGGTTATAGGTTTCAATGCATGGGCCCTATGGGGAGCTTTTCCTCTAGAGTCAGTATATTAACTCTATGCTTGCCGACAGCTTGGCACGCTGAACCGAGAGGCTTGCTGTGCGAAGCTGCATTTCCTCGTTGGCAGAAGCGACCCCGCGGAAGTGCAAGCGAGGTCCGAAGTATTGCTGTGTCGTGGCCTGCCACAACAGTGCAGACAACACCAAGGCATGCGATTCACGTGTGAAACTGCATCGGTTCCCGGACGCGTCGCACGAGAAATAAAGGCGGCAAGCGTGGATAGCTGACAGCGCTGTCTCGCCTTCTATTTTGGCTGTCTGAGTTCATCGCTTGCGTTCGTTTCGACTACATGAATCAGTAGGTAACTCGGCGCATGCACGCAGCGACTACAGTAATCATTACTTGCTGTCTTCTCGCATTGTGAAGGTCCAGTTACGGATGTAGGTGAATCAACTTTGTGTTTTGATTCCCCGTGTTCGGGAGACCTACCTGTCGTTGTTGAACGTTCACACTCGCGTTATACCGTTAGCGTTGCGCATTTGGTTGAATTCAACTGCACTCGGCGCATTGTCCGAAGTTCGGCGCCTGCAATTCACGCGTCAGGAAGACTGCTTTATCACGCCGGAACGGACGTCTGTGCATTTTCAGTAAGCTTTGGCATCGCTCTGCAGGTTTTCTTTGTTTTTGTCACTTCATTAAGCCGCTAAATATAACTGGCACTTAATACATGCTTTGCAATCGCAACCTTGAAGTAACCACCTTCTGACTTCGTGCGATTTTCTAGCCGCGTTCGCGCAGCAGGTTTTATACGCCTGTCAAGTCGATATCCTCATAAAGAGAGAGTGCAAGCATGACGCGAGAGCAGAAAAAACGAGGCGTACAGTTCAGCTTGCTAGACAGTGGTTAAAGTTCAGCTAGCTGCCTCGCGTCTTAATCGGCGGGTGATTCTCCAGCGGCACGGAGGACTTGACTCTAACCTTCTCAGCCAGGGGCGTAGCCAGAAATTTTTTTTCGAGGGGGGGGGGGGGGTTCAACCATACTTTATGTATGTTCGTGCGTGCGTTTGTATGTGTGCGTGTAATATACGCAAGCAAAACTGAAAAATTCCGGGGGTGGGGGTTTGAACCCCCCCCCCCTGGCTACGCCCCTGCTTCTCAGGAAACAGTGCCATGGCCGTATAATTTCTTTTTTTCACACGCCGCAAACGTTTGTTCACGAAAGTACACGGCTGCTACTGCAAGCATGCCATATCAAAACAACAATCATAGGGTTTGTAGTCCACACAGCAGAACATCGATCGATAGCGTGCACGGCTTCATTTCGGAGTGCATGTGGACCATTACGCATATTTAACATGACAGAATGAGACTTACCTCCAGGTATACGTCATAACGGTGTAATTGCGACTTGGAAAATGCCTTTCGCTTTGAGTCGGGCGTCGTTGTCGTCGATCGACTGCTCTGCACCGTAAACGTGATTGACGAGCCTTTCTCCTTTTATCAAGTTCGCTTTTCGGAAGTGCCAGTCAAGCTTGAAGATCCTTTTGAAGCCGCATTGCAAGCTTTACATTTTGAGGCGCCGCAAGTACACCGCGACAGCTCTGCACGTGCACGTTGCTTGCACCGAATTTCTATTTTTATGCCAGAGATGGCGCTGCCTGTCAAGAGCAGAAGCGCCACTAAGCGATGCTTGGGGAGCCTATAGTGGAAGCGTCCATTGGTCGGCAAACTCACTCAGACTCAGATCGACCGGTGAGTCTTAGTGAGTCCAGCTGAGCAATATTTTGGTGAGCTTGAGTCCGAGTGAGTCCGTTTGAGAAAACTTTTAGCGAGTCAGACTTCGCGAGCGAACCCGGTTGAGGAAAATTTCGGTGTTTCTAAGTCCAAGCGAGCCCTAAGCGCCAAATATATTTCTCGAATGAGTCTGAGTGAGCTCCAGCCGTTTGGCGACCTTTTGGAGTCATAGAAAAAAAATTGTATTGATCACATTCGCATCGAGAAACTCCCATCGTTATAGGTAAACGGAAAGAATCATGAACTACATCTGCAAGTGAGAAAGGCGTTGTTAAACTCACGGGTCCCGTTGTTCTGCAGCAACAGAAAGCGGCCATCGCTGCTTCCGCATACGAGAGGAACAAAGACCAAGTACAACAGCCTCGTAGTAGTCATCATCATCAGCAGTGGAAACTCCTGGAAAAATGAGTGCGCAAATTGCAGAATCGCTCAATACCAAATGCCGACCATCATGGCATGGTTCAGAATAATTTTACCCTTATGAAGTCGAGAGTTTCGCGGAAATCCGCCTGGCCGGGGAAAGACATGGACGAAGGAAACACAGCGCCCACCAAAAGTAAAAAAAAAATATTCTTAAAAAGACGTTTCGGCTCCCACACGGGAGCCTTGTTCACCTTATATCATCAACTCTTTTTGTCTGCATTGTAGCTTCCGCAAACGTTTCTCCGCACGCTTCTTCAAGCAACACAGAAGTTCAGGGGAAGATGAAGGCTTGAGGAGGTGACCAAAAAATCCTTGAACAGGGAACATGGCTGGAGCAGCCAACGTTTCGACTCGTCAAGGAAGCCTTCCTTGTAACACGTTGGCTCCAGCGACACGGCTCAAGGATTTTATCAGCAGTTCTTCGTCATCCGAGGTTTGTTAACTTGTTCGAGGGCGATTTGCGGGAGATGTACAGAGGCGGGCTTCAAACGACACCCACCGCTTCAATAGAAACCGGTGTAGGCGGACCGGTTCTTGCAGGCATACCTTGAAAAAGAGAGTTTTAGTGCCGCGGCCCCAAAGCGGCTTGGGTACGTAAGCCCTTGCGTTCCTTTGTATTCTCCGTGGATGCGGCTGGGAGTACAAAGGAACGCAAGAGCGTACATACGCGGGCCACTTGGGGGCCCCGGCACTAAAACTCTCTAAAGACCTTCACACCACGGAACGTAGAGAAACCCTGGTTTCTAACAGGCGTTTGCGTGCTCGTTAATAGATGTCGATTGGCCAATGTCCTACGCGTGATCAACGCAGCGAACGGCATATACTTACTCGAACAATGATGATCTAGATTGACGGTGCTTGGCCGTGCCTGCATTGTTTCGCGTTTTCCCGATAAGGAATGCAGAACCCGCTAGTACGTAACAAACTGTTGCGTTTCTGCAAATGACTGTGATTCATATTTAAATGAATTCCGCTTTTCTAAGCTTCTACGCATCTAGCAACGACTCTTAAGGGGTATTCAGACGGGGGAGAAATGGTCGAGGGATAAAGGCGGAGCCCAGTGACGTCAGCTCGCGAGGAGAAATCTCCACAAATGCCCCTCACTCACACGGACGAGGCGAACGGAGGGGGATACCTGTGTTACTAGACTACTCTGGTGGCTTGCACCACCCGTTTGACGAGCTGCTGACGACGAGCTGCAGACTGTACACCCGCTGCCGCTCTTTGCAGGAGCGAGTGCAACAATGTGGCCAAACAAGAGCTCGAAATTTCGCTATATCCCCCACCGCCGGGGGATTGTTTGTCCTTTCGGGGAAAAGGTCCCCGTCTCCCCCGAGGAGGCGCGGGGGGGGGGGGGGTCACGCCCACTCGCTAATCCGTGACGTCGAGGTCACGTGATCCGCAATCCCCTCGTCTCCCCCGAGCATTTCTCCCCCGTCAGAATACCCCTTTACAAGCGAACTTGGTTTGCATTGCAACGACGATAATTCATTCCATGTTTTTTTTTTTTTTTTCACACAGTATCTCGAAAGTAAATAATGTAGTCGTGGCCATACAGGTGTCGTGCTGCCATCTGCTGCAAAATGCAGCCCTCTAAATGAGCAATACTCGTTAGTTCCCGCATGGTGATGCTGCATGGTCAAGTGTGTGTGTATGTTTGTACGCATTCGGCGAATGCGGCGTCAATGCGACCGACAGGATACACATGCGGCATTTAAGTGAACAAACGCCAAATGTGGCACGACCGCTTTTCCTGGAATATGCTCTCGCCGTCTCCTGGCACATCGCATCGGGTCGCCGTCCTCATGGCCGCTGCTCCTACCCGTTGTTTTTACGACTGCCGATAAGCTAGGCAAGATGTGCGCCGTGCCAATGAGCATGCCAAGGACAAAAAGATGACATGTATACATATATAGACTCATGTGTTGTAAAACACACCAATAAATTTACAGACTACTGTACTGGTGTGGTTTTTAAACTGTAGGAGCTGTTAAAACGTTAAAAAGAACATGGTTTATAAAGTTCCTTTCAGCTGCGGCCGTTTCTTCGTGGGACAGACTGTTAAACAGAGACTATTGAAGCATAAAAGGTCCTTAGCCGGAGGATGCAATCTTTCTTTGAGCTGTCGAGATTGTAAATGCACGCCCAAATTTGACGAATGTGCCGTTTTATACCGACACATGAACGAAGAAACGCTTCTAACGATGGATGCTTGGAGTAGTAGCGGAAGCGAAGGCGTAAGCCAGCCATCGATTAACTTGCCTAAAAAAGAAATGAAATGTCTGAGCTGTTATCTCTCGCGTAGAATCCTACGTGTGACAGGTGGCGCTCCACCTGTCAGTGTTTTAGTTGGGCCGAACTGGGAGAGCTAAAAAGAGGTTTCCTCTTTAGTCTCCAGTCAACCTGCTTGCTTATCGTATGGTATCTTTGAGCGATCGCGGCGGCTTGCAACAATGCGACGAATAAGGCAGCGGACTCAAGCACATTGGGAAGCCGAGCTTTCAAGCTTGCCCTGCAACTTGTTCTACCGTACAAGGAAGATCGTCAAGGTCCACGGTTTTCTGGACTAAGGAGAGTGAATTGGCCACCGGGCTAGTTGGCCTTGATTCATCGTGAATTGACTTGTACAGCGCCAAATACAACTCGGATGATGGCAAAGAAGCACAGGCGACCAGCGCTGTTTATTTCTCTCTTTCCCCTCTCTCAGCAAAGCTGCGTTCGCAGAGTTAAATACGCACCGAAACAGCTCAACAACGTTATACTAGAACAGAAAATATTTATTATATACTCGTATGAATTCATCTTGCCAGCTGCTATAATTAGCCTCTGCCTGTGTGTGCGGCGGGCAGCCTTATGGAATTGCGTTCAGAATGAGACGCATTCAGGCTATTCCGAAAATGTTTAGGTATAGTTCAGAATAGTAATGCGATGTTTAATGTGCATACGTCATTTTAACGCCGCGAGATTTCAGGTTTGTGACGTCCCGTAACAAGCAGGCGATTTTATGGCACACCGAAAAATTTTTGACGAATGGCGAAGAACCAATGGTCAAAAATATGCTGCATTGAATATAGTGTGTTCTCTTATTTTTTACGTAGTCTTGCATAAGTGGTCACTACGCGACTGATCATTTTCGCGTCATTTGTTGCATCGCGTTACGAGCACGTGTTGTGTGCATGAGCCAGAAAATGCCGACCAATCATACACAGCAAACGACCAATGCGGAAGGAAACAATGCGCCGTAGCTTAACGTTATAATCGCCCACATCTTCTCAACAGAAATGCGCGCTTAAAGGGGCCCTGCAACACTTTTCGAAGTAGCCATGGGATGGCTTCACTAAAGGAGCTTATTGCTTCGCGAATCGACTGCCGCAAATTTTTTTTTAGAATCCGTCCAGTACGAGCGGAGTGACAAAGATTCGTCGCACGCTGTAATTGCTTTCTCTCTTCTCTCGTCCCGACGAAAGCGCTCGAAGCCAAGCAGGGATGGATGCATAGGCGTATCTACCGGGGGGGCAAGGGGGGCGCTAGCCCCCCCTCTAAGAAATGTTGGAGGGGCGGAGCCCCCCCACTTTCGACAGCGGTTATTGTCGGCTGCAAACTGGGAAACTAACAAGTCAGGCAAAGTTTTATTTGAACGCAGCAATAACGTAATTTTGTAATAAACTTTGTCCTACGATTCTGCTGTGACGACTGTCGTCCGTGTCTCGTGACCACACACTGTAGGCTCTCTGCGGCGCTCGAGCATTGCACACAAGGGCACCACTCGGCAGGGGCTCTATAACATTAGATCAATCTGTCATGATTTTGCTTTGTGCTGCCTAGCCTGAAATCTACTTAATCGGCGGCGCATACGGGTGGGAACCAGTAAACGTTTTATAGCCCGATCGAACGCTCTTCCTCTTACAGGAAATTTAGTTCCTTTTTTTTTTGAAATCGAATAGCGTCGCCGCTGCTCATATTCAAGCTGCTGTGAGTTGAGTGTGCAGAAGCGTCCAGTAGTTTAGTTGTGCCGAACCAGGAGATCTAAAAAAGGTTCTCACTTTAGTCTTCGATTAGCCTGCTTCACTTGGCTTATCATATGGTAGCCTGCAGCGATCGTGGCGGCTTGTAACAAGGCAGTGGACTCGAGTACATTGAGAAGCCCAGCTTTCAAGTTTTTCCCGTTACTAGATCTACCTCAACAGGGAGATGATCAGCGTCCACGGTTTTCTGGACTAAGAAGGCTGCCTACCTGCAAAGAATTGTGTCTGTTCCTAATAATGTTTAGTTCTCTCTCTAACTCTTGGTCAGCAACGATGAGTTCACAGAGAGTTGTACACGCGCATAAACAGATCAGCATCCTTATACTACAAATGAAAGTATCTATATCATACACATATGAATCCATCTCGCCCGCTGCTATAAGCAGGCGCTGCCAATGTGGTTGGCGGGCAGCCTTCCTAAATTACGTTCAGATAGAGACACTGTTTAGCAATTCTGAAAAAATGAATCATTGTTCAGCATAGTACTGTGCTGTAAGCTTATTGTGCACACTTCATTTTAACGCCGCGAGTTTTCGCAGACTTGTGACGTCGCCTAACAATTGGAGGTGATTTCATGGCACACTGAAAATTTTGGACGAATAGCGAAGAATCAATGACAAGCAATTCGCTGTATTGAAGATAGTTCATTATTATTTTTTACGCAGTCATGCGTACGTGGTAATTACGCGGTGGATCACTTACGCGTCCTTTGTTGCGTCGTTTTACGAGCAGGTGCTGTGAGCACGACCCAGAAAATTTAAACCATTCATTAACAGCTAACGACCTATACGGAAGGAAACAATGCAGGGTACTTTAGCGCTATAATCGCCCACATTTTTTCAAGGAAAATTTGAGCTTACACAGTTTACGTAGGCTATTTACATGGAGGAACCGGAGGGGAGGAGTAAAGGGCCACTTCACCGCTTTTCGGTCCACCCCCCACCCAAGCTGGGAAAAGTAGGAGGGCAAGGAACGACAGCTAGTATATACATTCGTAGTCATTTATAATCTTATAACTATACACAACCAGCACAATGTTGTTTGTTTAAGTATTAATCGACTGAACTTGGTCTTCTTCTTAAGAAATAGTTTATATTAGAGGGCTCTAACCGTAAAGAGAATGGCACTCGGCTTATCCTGAAAACTTCTACGAAGTACCTTGCTTTGTCAGCCGCATGTTTTGTTTAATAAGTGTGAAATTAAGGTACTAGAGTCATAGCAAATTCTTCATACTTATCGTATTTACAACGCCAAGCTAAGACTAGGAAGTTTCCTGATGGAATGCTCAGATGATCAGGTTAAATTTGGGTGAACTTTTTAAACGGCACGGTAATATTTCCAAAATGTTCTTAAACACTACTGTGTTGTTGCGGTATAGGGCGGCCTAGCCTGCACAATCTGTTTGTGCACATTCTTCCTTGATTTAAAACAGACATTTTTGAAAAGGAAGTCATCTGACCAGCTCTACGAATATAAAAAATGGCATCATATATATATATATATATATATATATATATATATATATATATATATATATATATATATATATATATATATATATATATATATATATATATATATAGCGTCTGAGCGACGCCAGCCCCCCCACTCGCGAACGAGTTGGTACGACACTGGATGGATGGCACGGGGAAACAAGGCGCGCTCCGTCTGTGTCACTGTCCTCTTGTCTACGTCTTCAACGCGCAACACTGTACGTACAAGTAATGGCAAACGAACAAGCCTAAGTAGATACCCTTCAGAAGAAGGTACATCATGCGCGCCTCGTGACCTTGAGCACTTTTTCTTTCTTTCTTTTTCTTCGAACGCGCGGAGCACTTTCAGTGCGATCGTGCGTGGGCAAGTAGCGGCCTCCCGCTGCGGCCGCAGTAACTACCGAGCGCGCCATGTTCAGATCAGCCAATGGCGTGGAACTTGAGTCAATGACGTAGTGATTTTGAGTGAATAGCATCATTTGTCCAGAGAAGAGAGGCGCTTTTTAGCTGTCTTTGAGAATTTATTGCAAATACCAGGCCGCGTGCTACGCTATAACGTTTGGCTCGCGTGTTGTCGGGATCCTCGACTACCGATCGGCAGCCTTTTCTGACTCCCCCCCCCCCCTCTCCCTTCCTTTCGCGAAGAAGTTGGTACGCCGCTGGATGCATCACAGGTTACCAAACAGAAACGTCATTTTTTTGTAAGTGATAGACAAACTTCGAGCCCTCACTCAGTTAAGACCGGATTTTCTTATGCAAGCAGTTTCAACTATTTCCCTTTCTTTCCGTTTTCGTTTTTGCATGCTTAATAAAGGTCGCCACTACGCTCATTGCAGTGTTCTGAGAGATGACCACCGGATTTGTTTCTTACATTCAGGTCGTTCTCTCGTGCTCTAATATTGTAGCATCGGCGGGTGTTACAATATTCGCTGACTGCTTCGACGGTGCAGTAATCGCTGGCTGCTCCACCACAGCAACTCGAAAAGATGTCAAGCATGCAATCAACATATCGGATATGAAGCACTTTTATATACTAAACATGCCCAGATAACATTTTAAAAACGAAATGCGTAAAAAGAAGGCGACGGAGTTTCCCACCTTAGCGACTGCTGCCTGCTTCTTCTTCTCTTACTTGCGTCGGATTACACAAGGTTGTTGGCATATGAATCCTAATGCATTGACTTTAAAGACAAAAAGAGATGAAGCTATCGGCATGCGCCACTTACAAGAAAAAGTCACAGTTTCGCCGCAAGGGCGAAGCAGTGAATGCGATAGCAAGAAATTGAAATGTCACACGAAGAACCAGAAGCAGCTCGATACTTGCAGCGCGCCGCTGAAGCACAAACAAGGACACCCTAAAAGAACGCACAGGCATGCACAGGACAAGCGTGAACTAACAACTGTCACAGTTCTTACGCCTATGTGCTCGAACACTGCAAGTGTCGACAATGGAGAATCAGACGCTCTTAGATATTTCTTCTTTTAAATTGCGGCGCGTGGAGTCATAGAGTTTCCTACAATACTTACTAGAGGGAACTCTGGCGCTAGTGTCTATGGGAGCTGCAATGCATCGTTACAGTGGCTAGAATACTGTAGCATCGTGCTTCAGCCAGCATGGGAATCATGGGTAGTACACGGATTTGTCTAAACTTCGTTCTTTCGGCTCCGTTTGGCTCCGCGTCGCCTGCATCCGCTTTGTCGCAAAACGAAGTTCAGCAAAAGTCAGCAGTTCCACTTCACCACTTTAACTTCTTTAGCCTCACTGACTCAAATCTGGTCACGAAGTTCACAACGATCCATTCTTTTATCTGAAAGAAAACCAAAACATAGCAATAAACAAAGCCACAAGTGCGTTCGAAGCCCACAAGCACGAAGACTAGGCAAATCCGTGTACTACCCATCATTCCCATGGTGGCTGAACGATCGCAGCGCCAGAGTTCCCTCTAGGCCATTTTAGGAAACTCTATGCGTGGAGTGACCCGCTGCGTCTCCTGGCACACGGGGACGTCTGATGCAAGGTGTGCCTAAAGTTCAGGGACTTTAAGGTGTGCCCGGTGTCCTTTGTTTTTTAGGAGCTGGCTGGCCAGGTTCTTAAAGGGCCACTAAACCACCAACAAACGCTCGCCTGCCCCTCTCCGTGCCTTTTCTCCAACAACAACAGCCGTAATGACGTCACCTGTATGATTAGCTGACGTCGCGAGCAAGAGACGCTGTCAGTGGACGAATAAGAACCTTTTTTCTGCTGGCAAATGCGCGCGCTTCTTGCGTTTCCACCTCGGACGCTGAGGAAGGGCACTCGGAGAGGTGGATACACGAGCCGACGAACGCAGCCAGACGCAGCCTAGCGAAGGAAAGAGCGAAACGAGAAAGCGCGTGCGATTCCGCCAGCGTTCGCTGTAGACTCGTGCACAACTGCAACGCCAGAACTAAATTTCGACCTCTGGGTGGTTTAGGGAGTTCCGCGCCGTAACCTGCACCTGCCTGCACCCATCCATTCATACCGTCGTGGAACGCGAAGAGGAACGCTACGCGCGTCGTGTCTTCCCTCTAGCCTGACCGTAAATTCTAACAGGGCGAGCAGGGAACGCGGTTTACAGCCAGGCGAGCGTCGGACAGCTATTTTTAGGGCCACTTTGTCGTGCGCGTCTCGAGGGCGGTTTTCAAATTGAAATAAGATTAGGAGCGTTGCGTCTGCAAGTGTCGACAATGGAGAATCAGATGCTCTAAGATATTTCTTTTATATGCACTTCATCAATGTGTATATAATTGGAAATTGTGCATATAGTTCATCAAAATTGTAAATTAATAAAACATTGTGTACATATGTATATATAACAACGTGTGTCACGTCTTCAAATGATGGTAGAGGACTTGTACGGAAGGTTCACGTGTTTTCCCGATCTTCTCCGACCCAGCTCCTCAATCAGTCACTTCGTGGATATGGCGTGATCTTTTTTCCTTCCACATCCCGAGTGGGTACAGAAAATGGCCACTTTGTCGTGCGCGTTTCAGGGGCAGTATTCGAAGTGAAAGAAAATGAGGAGCGCTGCGTCTGCAAGTATCGACAATGGAGAATCCGACGTTTTAAGGTATTTCTTTTTCCTTTAAACTGTGGTGTGTGGAGTGACCTCTTGCGTCTCCAGCCACACGGGGCGTCTGATGCAAGATGTGCCCGGTGTTCTTTGTTTTTTTTTTTCCTTCCACATCACGGGTGGGTACAAAAAAGGACCACTTTGTCGTGCGCGTCTCAAGGGCAGTTTTCAAATTGAAATAAAATTAGGAGCGTTGCCTTATAGAAAACACGCTCACGTTCCTCCGAGATTTGCTTACCATCAGCGGTGCATGTTGTATATAAATAGCTCGCCGTTATTAGGGGCGAAGCTCCTTATCGCATCACCTGGTCAGTCGTCGCTCCATCCGGCGATCCCCCGCCGTCGCGTCTCCCTCTCCCGTATCATTCAATAGATGGCGCTGTCCCATAGATGATGATGATAATTCAAGGGGAAGCGCTTTACTGTTTGAAGCGAGATCGGGTTGCCTTAGAACGGGTAGTTATAAAGCGAGATTCAGTAAAGAAGAAGAACAATGCACGTGCTGCGGGGGAGATAAGGATCAGAAAGTCACTATGGCAGAATTGGCGGATGTCATATTAACTGTAAATCAAGCGGCTCCTGAACCGGACCGCATTACAAACTCTATGATTAAATTAATGTTTAATTCCTATCCCGATGAACTTTTGAACATAGTTAACTGCTCTTAACAGTACACATGGATTCCAAGTTCATGGAAAATTGCTAAAATTGTGCTGCTACGAAAAAATCAGAGCCTCGGATATGTCCTGGATAACATTCGGCCTATCTCGCTTACTTCAAATTTAGTTAAAAAATTCGGCAGATACCACGTACCGTGGGAGTCGATGTTATGTGAAGCATACGGCGGGTAGGTGACTGTGGCGTAACCTTTTTTTACTGAGCGACACGTTACAAAATGACGCTAAAGATTTGTATAAATTTTACACGCACACTTATATATGAGCCGCATATGTGTTATATAACCAGTTGTTTACGGTTGGGTAACGCTGCCAATGGCAACGTGGGTATTACCAACACCAGAAGCGGTAAGCAGATATGTAGCGCTTATACGTGTCCCGAGAACGCGCGCACGTTTCACGAACCCGTGTGCATGTGTGCAACAAGTTCTTGACAGTTTTTGAACAAGGGCATCATCACCGTGATCAGTGAGCATCAGCAGCTGGTCACGACTTGTAATAGGATCCGGTCGTGATCGTGGTGACGAGGGGTCCATGTGTAGTGAAATATGTAGTATAGTACAGCTGTTGGAACTGGTGGATGCCTCGGTAATTTCGTCGACAAATTGTCTGTCGACAGAGCCGGCGACATGTCGGAACCTGAAGCCACCCTTCGCGTTGGTGAGGTGTAGGCCGTCGAGGCTCGTAGGCCTGGATAGTGCTACGTAGACCAACATCAGTGGATGGTGTTTGTCGTATTTGTAGACTACTTCGGCGTATGTAGCCTACAAAGCGGCTGTCAATCAATCTGGCGTCATCCTCGGTCAGCATGAGGCCATCGCCCAGCCTCGTAAGAAATGAAGAGGACACTGCGTCGTTCTGGCGGACTAAGTGCGCTTTACGGTGCGGTGATGTGGATATCATATGTAACTTTCGTTAATGTATTCCTCCGGGGTCGAGCAATGCTTAAATATAGCTTGCTAAATCATAGGAATACAAACGTAATGTTTATTAGACTGCTATAAAAGCGGAGCCAACACTGGAACTACAGACGTTAATCTGATATGACGCCTGTATCGTAGGAGTAGACATCGTAGGAGTATCATGTAGTGTTTATTGCTTTCTTGTAAAATTAGATAGCCAGCACCACAACCACAATTGACGTTGCACCGATATTACGCCTGCGTAGGCTGTTTTAGATGCGAAGTATCTTAAGGCCGAGCTCAATCCGGTGGTGGTGGTGTGCGGCGTGACCACCCTTACTGCGCATGCGCATACCCTCTCCACACACCTCCTTTCCACTCACCCCCTCCCCTTCCCCTCTCCACTTTCCCTCTCACCTTCCCCTCTTTCCACTTTCCCTCTCCCCTCCCCCTCCCCCTTTCCACTCTTCCTCTGAAACGCGGGCTAGACATGCCGAAATTCTCTCCTGCGCAACGCCGCGATGAGCTCGAGCGCATGCGCGTCCCCTCCCCTTCTCTCTCCTCTCCTACGCTGCCCCCCTCTCGCCCGCCTGTCGACCGCGTTCCCCGCTCGCCCTGTGAGAATTAACGGCCAGGCTAGATGGAAGATACGACGCGCGTAGCGTCCCTCTTCGCGTTCCACGACGCGAGGTCGGTAGCATGCCCAACGAACGCCAACGGAACGCGATCGTGCAAGTGCTCCGGCTTCGCATCGCCTCATGGTCCCCTTTAGCGGGAGATGGTGTAATTTTTTTCCAAACCAGTTTATAGACCTGGCGTGGCTCAGTGGTAGAATACCTGATTGCCACGCAGAATGCTTGGGTTCGATTCCTGCTGGGATCCTAGTTTCCATTCTTCCCATTCGTCGGGTCAACGCTGCCGATGTCGGTTTTCCTTAACGCCCTCGCATTTAAGTTACTAATGTCTCTTCTCGCCGTTCCTGGGTAGATATAAACTGTCAATCACCTCTGGCGTATACCCGCACACCGCGGCCTGTGGTAAACGGGTATGTGCCATACGTGTCTGGAGGAAAGGGTTTGACGATGTACGCGACAAGATTTTACCCTCCCATGCAAAGTTTGGTCTACACCAAGTTAAGGTGGCGATCATGAGAGCACCCAGACGTAGGCGGCTAGATAGATAGATAGATAGATAGATAGATAGATAGATACGTAGATAGAAACGCTCAAAGTGCCAGAGGTTCGCTAAGAAATGCTTCGCATTTAATAATTGAAAAAATTATTCATTTCTCGTCAGAGTATCCTTTCTTCAAGAAAAATATGTTTTCGACAGGGATGTTCGATATGGTCTGCTCATGTTGATTTGGAAAGCCGCATTCGACTTGCAGGAGTATCTGGTCAGATTTCTGCATTACTTACATTAGATATCGCAAAAGCCTATGATAGTGTTGAACACGGTATATTGATTTCTAGATTAGTGAGTTGTGACGTGCCAAATTACATCGTATCCTGGGTAAAGGAGCTTCTCTCCGAGAGACAGTTCTTTTGTTGCCACGAGGGGGTGAGCAAACGAGAGGTGTCCCACAAGGATCGGTTCTTTCCCCACTTTTATTTAATATTTTATTGTCATCTATCCCAGTTAATCGAGATGTTCACCTTTACGTCTATGCTGATGATATCGCTTTTTTGTCGTCATCCTATGATATCTATACTTTATACCAAATTTTGCAGTCTTATTTGACTAAACTTGAGGTATGGCTTGACGGACTTTCTTTCTCGCTCAACGTTAACAAATGCGCAGTGCTCGTATTTCCTTTGGCAGATCCCGTTTTTATTTCACTTCATGATCGAAACAAACAGATCCCGCAAGTAACATCATTAAAATATTTGGGGATTGTTTATGTTCGCGATTTAAATTGGCAACAGCAAATTGAATTAAACACGCGTAAAGCAGAACGCGCCATAGGACTGTTGCGCCGCTTTTGTAATAAAAAATCAGGAATGCGCAGAGAAACTTTGCCCATAATATATAAACTTTATGTACGCCCCATTTTGGAATTCGGTTGCGTCCTTTTTTCCGGATCTGCTGCTTTAAGCATCCGTGGCAACGTTATCGAAGGCCTCAAGTAATTTTCGTCGAGTCGCTGTTATCAGACCTACATGTTTCTCTGCCGTGCTTAGCTTGCCCAAAACCGTATTCGCTGAAGCTTAATTTAGTTTTCGACGACATTTTCCCAAAAAATGCTAAATTGCTTCCAAAGCGTATTCTAGAAGGTCTGCTTCAAGATCACCTCGGTCAATTCCCTGCTCACCTTGTAATTTCTACGGACGCAACGCAAAATCTTCAGAAGGCCGGAGTGGGCATTTTCTCCCAGCAGCTGAATTGGTCTTTTGCTCTCGGACTACCTGACTTCACCCCAATATTTCTTGCCGAATTTATGGCAGTCACATTGGCTGTTAGAAAACTAAATTCTCAAAAATCGAAAGTTATTATTATTACAGATGCCCTATCGGTTTGTATGTATTTAACGTCCGCAAAACAATCACAGCTCCTTAGAATCTTTTCGAGCCTTATATCATGCAGCATATCAGAGGTTCGGTTAGTATGGGTCCCCGGGCATTTGGAATCTCTCTAAATGTAGCAGCTGACGCACTCGCCACGACATCTTTAGATGATCCAGTGTTAAATGTCGTACCCCTTTTCTCTTTCATTACCGGAGAGAGATTCAAACGACTGTTATACGTAAAAAACACCGAAACAGCTCTCATACAATCAGAGGAGTACCGGCACTTACAGTTCCCATGGAACACCACCAAATGTCTTTCACGTCAATGCGAAGCGACTCTCACAAGCTTTCGCTGTAGAGTTACTCGGTTAAATTATTACCTGTATAAATCTGGCTTTTCCTTAACAAATCTCTGTGCAGTTTGCAATGAACCAGAAACAATAGATCACTTTTTTCTATCATGCCGCCGTTTCGCCTCACTCCGTAGAATGTTTCTGGAAATGCCGACTGGTAGGCTGGGCTTACAATTTACTACTTCTAGCCTGTTGTCGTTTGGAGCGAATCAGTTTGGGGCAAGCCGCAGTGCTATTATAATTGCGCTACACAAGTTCATTCAAACAACAGGAAGAGTACGCTGCTAGTGATACCGACCACGGAAACCATTTTTTTTCCTTTTTTCATTATTATATATATATTTTTTCAATCGTTATCCTATGGCTTTGTTAACTTCTTAACTCTTTCATTTTTATTTACATCGCGTTTCGTGCTTATTTTTTTTTTTTGAAGTTTCATAGGGTTTACATTTCCCTATATAATTGTCAGTGTGGCCAATCCCCCTCGTGGGTATGAGCCAGTCTCCTTGGGGCAAACAAACAAACAAACAAACAAACAAACAAACAAACAAACGGCGGAGCATGTTCTGATTGAATGTGGAGACATCCACCCAGGTGTACGTTTGGGCACAAGCCTACATGACGCCTTGGGTTTTAGAGACAATGGAAAGCTGAACACACCCGCGGTTGAAATAAGTAAGAGACGGTTACAGTATTGGTGGCAGAAAATTAGAGAGAAAGGACAAAAATAAATATTGGAAAACAAAATAAGGACATTCTGCCGTAAAGGGCAGAGAACGGAGCTGAAAAAAGTATTTTTCCTGGAGTAAGATAGTTTTAATTGAAGTAAAGACACTAGGCCAACACTAACAAAAAGAAGAGTAAAGGGTTTTTTTTTTTTTTTGCCGAGCCTGGTGGCACACTTGTCACCGCCTCGTTATAAAGGGGACGCTCATAGCATCCATCCATCCATGATGATGAAATACTTTATTATACGTATTGCTGAATGGGTGGAGTCCCTAGTCCGGGATCCCATTGGCTTGCGCCCCGGTCCTTGCGCGGGCCACCAGGGCCTCTTGGACCCCCCGGTCCGGGCTGGACAGTGCCGCCTGCCATCCATCTCTACTGAAATCCTTAAAGACATCTGTTTTGGGTTTGTTGCACTGGCACTCCCATGCCAGGTGATAAAGTGTAGCTAGATTAGTGTTGCATAGCCTGCATGTTGGTGAGGGGTACTTGTCAGGGTCGAATTTGGAGAGTATGTGTGGGTTGGGATACGATAACGTTAGATGCATGCAAACTGCAGTTGGGTGACGATATACTAGATGGCGCAGTCCCATAGAGATGTGTGCAATATGGCGGTTGGGTGAATGCACGCTAGGTGGCGTTATAGGTGCCGCTGCTCTCAGATTGGCTGCTGCGCCCGTTATCTCTCATTCTCTTTGGTCGTCGCCGTACGTGGAGGAGTGCGCTTGCCGGATCGTGCTGCTTGGCGGACCATGGACGACGAGGAGCGCCGGGTGCGGAAGGCCGCTGCGTCTCGTGCTCGTCGGCAAGATCCCGAGGTGCGAGCTCGAGAGGCTGCCGCCAAGCGAGCGCAGCGCCAGGCGGATCTCGAGGCGCTGCGCGCCCGCGAAGCCGCCGCCAAGCGCGCGCGGCGCCAGGCGGATCCCGTGACGGTGCGCGCCAAGGACGCCGCTGCAAAACGGGCTCAACGAGAAGCGGATCCCGAGACCATGATTGCTTCAGGAGCTTCGCCCAAGCTCTTCACCAGTCACCCGTAGATATGCTGTAATTTGTTCGCCGGCGCATACATGGCGTGTGGCTGAGTTTTCTAACGCAGCACGCTGGGAAGCGAGGGGTAGCTGGTTCAAATCCGCGGTCGGGTACTTCAGAATATTTTCTTCTGCTTTATTTTTATTTCTGCCTTTTTACATACATACACACATATACATATCCGGGGCATGACGGCGACGGCAAAAATCAGCCGAGAGTGTCCACATAATTGTTATCGCAATACAAATAACAGCGAGAAGGGAAAGTTTGTGCTTGCATGTCTGTGTGATTTAGAGAGGGGAGGACGTTATATCTTTGGCACTGAAAGGGACTGAAAGTGAACCAGGTGGCCTGGTTTCCTTACATGAAATAGGCTATTTGACGCAGCGTTGAAAAATCGCAAACGTTCTTGTAAGATCTATGATGTCATGGCCATGCTACTAATCTCGATGGCGGGGGTTCGATTCCCAGCCACGGCGGCTGCATTTCGATGAGCGCGAAACGCAGGCGCGCTGATGAAGTTTCATTTAGGTGCACGTTTAAGAACCCCAGATGGTCAAACGTCCCAGACTACGTCATGCCTTGTAATCATATGGCCGCTTTGGCACGTAAAACTCCTTATTTAATTATAGTTTACTATGCACCTCTATAGTTGGCAAAGCCGAGCGAGTTTTCTCCACACGTGTGGGCGTCAATGAAAATGTCACATGCAAAGATAAGAATTATAATCTTCATGATCTGGCAAGATGACAAAGAGTGCGCGCGCCTGCACAAGTGGCCCGCTCACACAAGCTGATATGTGCTTAGCATTAATGAAGTGCAGAAACATACCGCCACACGCGGCAGCGCTACAAGCCTCAGGCGCGCCACAAACTCCAAGAAACAATCCCTTCGCCGTGACGTCAACATTCGCCGTGACGTCAACATTCGTGTCTGGTCTTGTCAAGCACAAAAAGAACCTGTTTGTCCGCTCGCAGGTACGCATGCTCGCCGCTCTTCCTCCTCGCACGGCGAGGCGGAGCACTTGGCCAGGAGGAGAGACGAGCCGACGAAGGGAGCATAACGAAAAAAAAAAAACTCACAGTTTCGCCACAACGGCGAAGCAATGAATGCGATAGCAACAAATTGGAATGTAACGCGAAGAACGGAAAGCAGCTCGAAATTGCCAGCGCGTCGCTCGAGCCCAAAGAACGCACAAAAAGAACGCACACAGGACGAGCGCGAACTATCACGCTTCACAGCTCGATACTTGAAGCGCACTGCTGAAACATAAAGCAGGACGCTCGAAACGAACGAACAGGTACACACAGGACGATCGCGACCTAAATGTCGCAGTTGTTACTTATTTCTGTTTGAACAGCGCGCTCCTTTCGCAAACGCGGCCGCTGCAGCGAGCGAAGTGACCTTCATACGCTCTGTGACTTCAGCGCGGACATCGCGGGGAAAGCACAAGACATACAACCCTCCGCTCCACCCCCCCCGCCCGCCCCCTTCTTTCCTCGAGATAAGCGCCCGAAGGCGACCACGCCCTGTAGGGCGAAGAGCATCGGCGTTCGCAGGAGCGGGGCGACGACCTTTAAAGCGCGCCCAGCGCGCACTTCGCGCCATCTCGCTGGTGAGTAAGAAAACACGCTGAAGTAAATGGTGTATATAAATAGCTCGCCGTTAGCAAGCTGAAAGATGGTACTCTTCATGGCCTAGCCGTCTAACGCCGCGCGTTTCGGAGCGAGAGGTCGGCCGTTCGATTCCGCGCGTCGGGAATTATTTTTCTTTGTGGCTTATATATATATATATATATATATATATATATATATATATATATATATATATATATATACCACGGCCGCCTGGATCGCGGCGCGCGGCGGTGTTGCTCCGGCCGTCCCATTCGGACGGAGGAGGCGTAAATGCAGAAAGGGGCGTAACCGCTCCTTTCACCGCACCGCGGCGCGCGCCTACTACCCCTCCTGGTAGCATATACAGTAACTCTAACCCCTCCATTCCTTTGCTATCTATGCGGGAAGGTTTGCGGCGCCTTGAAGATATCGCTGTATAGTAAACGTGGGTTAGCACAGCAACTCCCTCACAAAAACGCATATGAAAGGATGGATGGTGGCTATTGCTATATTATTTATTTGTGTGTGTGTGTGCGCCAGTCCCTGTCGTGATGACGGTGCCCGAAGCGAAAACACCCGTGAGTCACTTTTCAAGATTCTTCAAGTTTTGGTGTTCTTAAGTGCGGCATATCAGTAAAAAGTATACATGCGAGGGAAAGCACGAGATTTATTAAAAACTCTTTTTTTTCTGACTGCTTCCAGAATAGGGGAAACGATCCGAAGGTTGGTTCCGCTGCTTAAAGGAGGTTGGCGGAATTCCCTTGGGATGCTGCGGCCTTGAGTGCGCGAGCTTTACCTGCTGGAAGGAATGCCACTTTGGCGTCTATGCAACGTAATATTTCTTGGTGCTTGACTTACAGTACGACACGCAGCAGTACGGCACGTCTCTGAAAAAAATTACGCCATCTCCCGCTAAAGGGGACCATGAGGCGATGCGAAGCCGGAGCACTTGCACGATCGCGTTCCGTTGGCGTTCGTTGGGCATGCTACCGACCTCGTGTCGTGGAACGCGAAGAGGGACGCTACGCGCGTCGTGTCTTCCATCTAGCCTGGCCGTTAATTCTCACAGGGCGAGCGGGGAACGCGGTCGACAGGCGGGCGAGAGGAGGGGGGGCAGCGTAGGAGAGGAGAGAGAAGGGGAGGGGACGCGCATGCGCTCGAGCTCATCGCGGCGTTGTGCAGGAGAGAATTTCGGCATGTCTAGCCCGCGTTTCAGAGGAAGAGTGGAAAGGGGGATGGGCGAGTGAAAGTGGAGAGGGAAAGTGGAGAGGGAAAAGGGAGAGGGGTAGTGGAGAGGGGAAATGGGAGAGGGGAATGGTGAGGGGAAGTGGAGAGGAGGTATGTGGAGAGGGTATGCGCATGCGCAGTGAGGGTGGTCACGCCGCACACCACCACCACCACCACCGCCGGATTGAGCTCGACCTTAAGATACTTCGCATCTAAAACACGGTAAATTACACACGGATTCCCAACGCAGATTAAAAAACAAATTACTTGCCTGAAGTCAATGGGGTACATGACAATGTGAAAATGCAGTCGCAGAAGGCCATATCAGCAGCCGCTCAGCCAACGAACCGGTAGATTAGCTCGAATCTTAAAGGGCAAACTGCATGCACGCAATAATGGAGGCGGAAATTGGGTGAGCCTTATGCTTCGCCTTTAAAGGCCAACTCCGGCGATTTTTCGAGGTCGATGGATCTCAATGAAATTCGCTGGGTACCAGGGGCGTAGCCAGAAATTTCTTTCGGGGGGGGGGGGGGGGTTCAACCATACTTTATGTATGTTCGTGCGTGCGTTTGTATGTGTGCGTGTATATATACGCAAGCAAAACTGAAAAATTTCGGGGGGGTTTGAACCCCCCCAACCCCCCCCCCCCCCTTGGCTACGCCCCTGCTGGGTACGTTCCTTTGCACGTTTCCGTCATTTATTCCAAATTACAAGCTTGAGACATGCGCAGATTGTTTGCAAATGAATTTTAAAGATTGTCTGCAAACGCCCTCCTGGCTTCCCACAATTATTGGCAACATTGCGTCTGTGACGTCAGTATTGGGAAGGCGGCGGAAGTGACGCAGCCGGTGGCACCGTTAACTTCGGCGCTTCGGCCGCTACAGCGAGCGTCTGCTGTGCACAAGGCGACAGACAGCGTTGGTTTGGCCGGCGCTTCGCTGGTCGTCCCGGCTGTCACAGTTTTCATACTCCGCGCCGGCGTGACCGGCATGCCTTGCACGACTTCCGGTTCGTTCGTAACAACGTCTACGTCATACGTAGACAGTACACTCGGTTGGGTTTTGGTCTCGGTGTTGCGCTTTTTTGCTAATTTAAAATTATTCTCCAATTTGCCGAGTATTTCTGCTATCGGGCCCGTAACAGGAGCGTCTCAAGAACATAAAACCACCATTACTTTGACATGGCCAAAAAATCGCCGGAGTTGGCCTTTAAGAGTTAAACGCGACAACGACATCTGCGCGCATACACACACGCACACGCACGTACACACACATGCACGTACACACACACACACACACACACACACACACACACACACACACACACACACACACACACACACACACACACACACACACACACACACGCACACACACACACACACACACACACACACACACACACACACACACACACGCTAGAGTGTCCAAACGAAAGAAGGGGTTAGGTGAGGACAACCTCCTTTGCCACGCGTTTCTCATGAGCCATATTAACTATGCGGCGTCAGCTCTAACATGGACCAAAACAGAAAAGAGGAAGCTAAATGCGCTCATGCGCAAGAACACCAAAAGAGAAAGTACCACACTTGCCGATTTGCGCGAGCTCCGACAGGCTAGATCAACTCGGGATGCACAATAACATAGACGAGATAATAGAGGCGCCGGTCACATGGTTAGGCTATCGTCGACCAAGGCCGGCAGGAGAATCCTTGACGATGTTGGCATGGCTTCTAGGATTATGGAAGAACGGCGGACAACACTGAGTCGGGAAACGAGGGCGACCTACATGGTGAGGCCCTTCCCGCGAAACGTACATCCGCAGTATAACGAGGGTAGACGTAAAGCCCGTGCACAAGCCATCTTGAGGAGAGCCATCTCGGTAAGGGCGGCCACCCCGCGGGTATAGCGGAGCAAATCGCGGTAGCGCTGGCCTTGTCTGACCCAGAGCGTTCCTAGATTTACACCGACTCGAGGGAGGCAATCAGAGCTTTCGAATCGGGCAACCTCGCTCGAGAGGCGGCTTCCATTCTAGAGAAGAGGGCTGGTCCCAGTTCTCATTTTATCACTTGGTTCCCCGCACACATGGAGAAGAACGTTCTCGAGGGCTCCCCAAACCTCAACGAGCTGACCCAGGATCATGCGCGAGAACTCACGCGCGGCGATGGTCAGGAGGCTCCGGAGGGACAGGAAGGGACTTAGCAGAACGATCCATTTCTCACATTTAATGAAATCACTAAACATTACCAACTTGGCAGGAGAGTCTATCCTCTTCCTCAGACGAAACTCGGCAGAGTTCAGTCAGCTACTCTGAGAATGTTGCAAACGGGGCCTTTCCCGTCGCGGGGCTTCCTCAGTAAGATATACTCGGACGTTGACCCTGGTCTGCAGTGAAACCTTTCGTTCTATGGCTCACATGCTCTGGCGATGTGCCGCGTTGCCTAACAACCTTCTCTCCAGCGAAGCCGAATGGGAGGAGGCCGTCAGAAGCACGGCACTCCGAAAGCAAGCCCAGGCTATCCAGAGGGCCCAGGAAAGGGCGGAGCGTCACGGCGTTCTGTCCTCTACGTGGGCGCGGCCAGCGGTTACAACGCTCCCGCCCCCCCCCCCCTTCCGTTAGGGGGTCCTGTCAATAACTCCTCAGTATCTAATAAAGTTCGTTGGCAGTCTGTCTGTCTGATTGCAAGTAGCATCTAGTAGGCACTGAAACCGGTCACTCTAAGTAAAAAAAGGAACAAAAGAAACACTGCGAATATGTCTAGATATAAGGAAACAGCGCAGGCTAATACATCTTAAGTGCAGTATGACCACGCGCACGATAATTTGTCGTTTTATAGCTATTGTTTTTTTTTTCTGCGAACTACATCGCTGTGATCAAGTTATCATTCATTGCAAGAAGCGCTCTCTTTAACCGAAATTACTCGACCTTAATTGTCTAAACAGATTTCATGCGTGTCGAGGATGGTGAAGTAGGTTGTCGAAGATCTCTAAGCACCAGAAATTACTCTGGAATGCACGATAACACAAGTGTAAATAGCGGATGAACTTGACACGTGAGATAAGATTGGACGATGGAAGACATCACTCCCCGCTATCATTGTGTTTGAGTGCTGCTTGACGATTAAGAGCTAGAGAGAGAGAGAGAGAAATGGACAGAGTTAAGCTTCATTTCCTTGACCAGGCTGCTTACGTCCGGTCGTAGATTCCCAATTAGTGCTTTCGACAATATTTTTCGGTATTTTCTTTCTTCGTGGTGACAAGATAACAACATGACGGTCGCGCGAGTCGTTACTGAAGGAAGCAAAGAAGAAAACGTTTTAAAAACATCAGACAGGCACCAACCCCGAGTGTCTAGTAAAAAAAGACAAAAAATGTGAGTTTAATATTTTGAGCGATCTACGATTATCTGCGAACAGAACGAAGGAAAGAAGGTGACTTTTAAGGCCTCATTTTTCTTTGTTAAACACAACATTATTGAGAACTAACAGACAATAATGCCAAGGAAAGTCATAGGGGGTGTTATTTGTAGTAAAAATAACACCCCCTATACATTCCATGGCTATATTGTCTGTTAGTTCTCATTAATATTGTGCGAACAGACAAGTTATTTTAAGAACAGCGTGTCATTATTTTATTTCTGTGCGTAACATTAGGATATGGCGTTTTTGGCGGGAGCGACAGAAAGCTGAGTCAGATAATGTATAAGTTAGTTTATAGCAAGCGCCTCTTTCCGCTACAGCTATCTTCCCGCACTTATTTGCTTTGTGTCCATTGGATAACGCCATGAAGCATAAAATAAAACATGTTCAACCGTGCAGATGTTGTTTGCTGAAAAACTCAGCAGGGTGAGGTGATGTACGGGTTAAGAAGGTTCTATTATCGTCGGGCGATGTTCGAAGATAATCGGTAAATTGTAGGGTGCCTTCTGCGACGCGATCTGTCACTTCGATGTGAATATCAGGGTAAGTTTAGCTTAAAGTTCTGGTGGCAACGTCATTTGATCGCCCGCATGTTTCCGACTCCGGAGCGGCGTGTTGTCAACCATATTTTAAGAGTGACCGTGCTTAGTGGCCGTTTCCCGGCGTTCAGTTTACACAGCATACCTGCTCTCTAGTTCCTTAATGTTACTGATGTATGCAAAACGAACTAGACAATTTAAACGCGCAGGCTGACGAAATCCAATGTCGTTCATGTTTCACACCTGGGTTATAGATTGCTTTCCCGTACAGAGAACGCTGTGATGCACGTCAAATTCACAAAATTACAGCAGTGCGTTTCCTGGCTTAATAAAATTCTTCCGATTTGCGCCCCCGAGCAAAATTAGTTCTCTTTGGAAGGATGGCGGCGCTTTTGTCGTTGCCTCCAACAGTACTGACGCATTGTTTAGTACCGGCAGCAAATATGGAAATGTATACGGTACATCAGTGCGAATAATACAGCTAATATAAATTAGATTAAAACCACAAATTATAACTGAGCCGTTATGCCGGCATTCGAAGGAGTAATTATGCGGAGAATAGGTGAGACAAACAATAGCGCGAAAGAGTGCTATTTTTAAAAAAATCTTGGATGACGCTTAAGCTTAGCATTAAAGAGTGGAAGCGTAATCAGGCTCCGTTCACACCGCCTTCTCATTCGCGTCTCGGTGGACACCTCAACCATGGCACAGGGAAAGGAACGAGGGACACTGGCCGTTCTAAACTCTGCTAGAGTGCCTATACTGCAAGTGCGGTTGCGAAATGCCCACTATTTCGAAGTAGCGAAGCACCCACTCCGTAAAGCAATACGTGTACCTACGTAGCTGCACACTTTGTTGACGCCGTGGTGTGTGACGATGATTAATTAGGGCTGAACTCTCTGTAATCGATATAGATCTTAACGTTGACGTCGGCTGCGAATCTACGTTTCTGACGCGCAATATTACGTCTGGTATCGAGACTTTTTCGCCCTACACGGCACCTGTAAAGGGTTTTTTTTTTCCCGAAGCAGTTTCAAGCGCTGGCAAAAGTAATGACAGTTGGGCGAGTTGGTACTGATTCATGACTGGCTGCGCAACACAAAAACAGACACGAAAGAAAGAGACACCACGAGCGCAAATTGGTTTATTAGAAAAGATGAAATGTACTTATGTCTTCATTAAAACAGACGCACCCAGGCGGTGGACTCGAAGAACTATACAGAAACCACCACCAAACCACGAAAAAATCAAAACACGAGAAATCAAGAAAACCTACGCCGCGCAAACACTAACACAGTGTGAACTTCTATCGAGCTTGATGCTAACGGAACCTTGCACTCGAGGTGCCTCTTTCTTTATTGTCCGTGTTTGTGTTGCGTAACCAGTCATGATTTAAGCAATGGCGTGATTCTGTGGTAGAACAGCTGACTGCCACGCAGAATACCCGAGTTAAACTCCTGCCCCTGATTTTCATCCCTTGCATCCACCGCGATCGGGCAACGCTGCCGAGGCCGCAATTTCTGCGACAAGGGCTCTTTGCCGCTATCACGTTAAAAGTGAAAAAAAAAATAATAAGCGCCTTCGAGACCGAGTTCTCTATGCCATTTGGAGTTCTCTACGTCATTCTCTAGATGGAGTTATCCATGTCATTTGGTGCGCATTTCAATTAAGCCGTGCGCACGCGTTCAAAAAAGAAGTTGTCGGTGCAGTTGGCCGAAATTATCCGGAGCCCTCGACTACGGCGTCTCTGATAGCCCGAGTCGCTTTGGGTAGTTAAATATCTCACACAATACCTACTTTCTGAACATTCTACGCTCTCGACGTCGGAGCGATGGCGGCACTCTATACCTATACGCGAAAGGCAACACACTGTGCATATTTCGCATCCAGTGCAGCATCCACAGGTTAGAAAGTTATATGTATTTATCATTCCATTAAGCAAGTAAAAGT
Source organism: Rhipicephalus sanguineus (assembly GCF_013339695.2). Lineage (NCBI taxonomy): Eukaryota > Metazoa > Arthropoda > Arachnida > Ixodida > Ixodidae > Rhipicephalus > Rhipicephalus sanguineus. The sequence continues at coordinate 7,998,357 of NC_051180.1, read as the reverse complement.
GTGCCGTGCTTACTTTGTGACACAGGCAGCGGTGAGCGCAGGCAACGGCACCTGGTGTCGTCTCAGGGGAACGGGTACGAACTACGGATCGCAAGGAGCAGCAGAACAAGCAAGTCGTGCTGTTGTAACACGCCGTGGCTTCAATGACCGCGACTCCTCAAACTGCATCTCTCGGCTATTGGTGCGGTTTCCTTGACGTTAGGCCTCCACTCAACGGAACGGGTGACTAGTAGGCGTCCCCAAGTAGTGCGGTCACCAACAGGGTATATTTAATTATTTAATTATTTATTTACTTGCGTAAAATATGTCAAGAATCCCCATTCGATCGAAGGGCTTTACATGAAGGGGTGTGCGAGCATACAGATCAATGGAAGCACACGGCAGTCTACTGTAGCAAGCGCAAACAGGAGTTACAAAAAAAGTTTACGAAAGCAACAAGTTAAACAAAGAACTGCAAGCGGGGAAACGAATCGGCAAATATACAGGCAATGCCGGGTGTGTTGCTTTACACAATATAGAATTTTTAAAACTGTTTTGTGACAAATAGCATAATTGTAGTCCTTGAGCTCGACTACTCTTAGCGGCGGACATTACATATACTTGCGCGAAAGATCCAAATGTATCATAGAACAATGTATACAGAGGTGAGCTCTTCAAAGGATTTCCTTGTGATACAGACGGGTGGATTTTTCCTTTTCAGAAAGCTCTTGCGTGAAAACCAGAGCAGTTAGCTGGTTCAGGGTAGGAGGCAGAGGTAAGAGGGAGAGAGAACCTTAGTAAACATAACGCTCCCTGGTTACTGCGGGTGGAGCCCCTCGTCCAGGGCCCCACTGGCATTTGCGGCTCGCCGGGCCTGCAGGGTCAATGGTTGCCAATTCGCTTCCCATGTCCAGTTCGGAGATTTTCGTCTGCCACGACCAATTTAAATGTCCGTGATGCGACTCAATCCCGACACTCGAAACATAACATAGCAGTGCGCACGAAGTCCGGCAGACGCCGTCTCGCCGCTAATTAAAGACAGACTCGTAAATTGGGCAGAGGTAAAGAAAAGAAGAAGGCAGACAGAACAAGAACACAAAGAAAATAGCATATGAAGGCAGCAAATCTTGGTGTGTGACAATTAACGTAAAGAAGGCACATTGATTGCGGTGTGATCCGTGCGCACTCACCTGATAGCTTCTATTACTGAAGGTACAGCAAGGCCACCCGAGAGTGTCTTGGTCGAGACGATTCAGCCGAGTGAGTGAAGCACAGCGTAAGTGGGAATGACAGTAAAAAAATATAGTCCCACTCCCAGACTGAACTGCGCCAATGAGAATTTCGAGTGCATTTAAAGAGAAGAGCTAAAGTGCCAAAGCACACGAGAACGGCGTTTAGCTTGACTGACATTTATGCCCTCAAAGATGAATATTTTTTTAGTCGCGACAAGTTGTGCTGTGAGACAGCATGTGGGAGATAAGGTTATCAATGACCTCGGTGACCGCAACGCCCCGACGGCGCTGTTAGTGGAGAGCGTCACAAAATGAGGGAGTCTAACGACTGCATTATGTTCGTTCGCTATAGTCTGTAACAACGTGCACGAGTTTGTTTTTGTTCAACTTGAGTATTTTCATAGATGTCCCAATATATACATGGCCCCTCATTCATAATACCTCTCTGCTACCTCAGGAACAAAAGGCATCATTCAGAACAATAAAAACCCGCTTAAACAATACCTTTACTGCGCTCTGGGTGTAGAGGTTGAGCGTTGTCCGGTAAAACTGCGAAATCTAGAGAAAATGTTGCCGTGAAGCCATAAGCGAATAAAACCCGCGTTGCCACGGAAGGAAAAGTTCACGACGACGACTGAGCCGGTGACAGCGTTGTTCTTAAGGTGCTCCTGGCGCCGATGAGCTGGTCGTTCTCTGCAAGCCTGAAGATGCTGGGACGCCTTCTGCGAGTGATGTCTCCGTTGCGTCCGAAAAAGTTGAGCCGCAAGCCCGTGGGGCGCAACTGGTGCGGTCCCCCGGTGTCCAGCTGCATGTTGAAGATGGCGGGAACGCTGAGGCCAAGTCCCGTGTTAGTGGGTGACGTCAGGAGCTTCATGTTGAATATGTAGGGGATGTTGATACCCAAGTTGAACGGGGCCAAGCCGAAGTGCCTCGATTCCCTCTGCTCCGTGGAGGTCTCCGCACGAACGCTGTGGTAAGCCAGCTGCAGGACAAGGACCGCCAGCGCGGCTCTCACGATGACTGAACTCGCTCGCATGCTGAGCGAAGTGAGCGAACAGAAGCAGCACACGGGCACCAGAGTGAGAGAGAGGAGAAAACAAGTGGCAATTTGCTTGACCCGGAAGCGTACACGGGGAGGTGTTGCAATGCAAAAAGAAAATTTTCTGCAGTAGTTGCCCTGTAGAGCTGACTCGATGGAGAAATGAATCGCGGTTATGGTTTCTCCGACGAAGAGGCCAGTGTTCTTCAAAGCTGATGAGAAATGACACGCCTGTAGATACGCGCTGCGGTCGGAGCTGAAGTCGCAAGACGTCTTTGCACCTTACACCAGTGGTAGAAACCATTCAGAATGAGCAAGTGAGTGCCACGAACCGTGGCGAGCACAGTCGTGCTTGGCTGGCCGAGGATCGGTCGGCGGCTTGAACAGCTGGCCCTCATTTCGCTTTCTTTGTTTGTCAAAGAGAGCGGGTGAGCTGGCCAGCTGAGTCGCGTGCTGAGTGAGGCTGAACAAAAATATAAATGATGGAGGACTGCGAAAGAAAGGAAACGGAAGCAACGCACGCCTCATGCCCCTGGATTGTTAGTCCTTGCGCGCATGCTTATTAGAGGTGAACAGTCAGAATTGAGGTCATTTTCTGAACTCCATTCTATGACGCCGTTGATTATGAAAAACAAAAGGAATACACGTATTTTGTATTTACTGTTGTATATTGTAGGTACTTTTCTGTTTCTGGTTTTGTGATATGCTAACCTCGTTCACACTGATGTTACTATGTTTCGAACGCTAACAATGTATTAATTACTCGCACGGAGTCCGCCGGACAGTTCTGTAAGTTTAGGACCTGCTTCTGTTCTTATTCTGCAGGTACAAACAATTGAAAGTGAGAAAAAAAGAAAAGACAATAAAAGCTGGAAACTCATCACCACGTGTATAAAGTTAATTCATTTAAATACATTTAAAACGCACGTACACATGACATTCGTATCAGCAGCAGCAAACCAGGAGTTTGGCGAGGAAGCACTTCATTGGCTCACGAAGTTTGACGAAGCGTGCTAAAAACGGCGCGTAATAATTCTTTCACCTGTCTAGAATGGTATCCAGCCGAGCCAGCACACCGTGGGCATATTCCGCGCCAAGTTACATCGGTCTCCAAACATCTGGTGTGGACTGCCGAAATGAAACCCGAGTACATTGCAAGTTCGTACTACATTTTTCTCAATACCTTGCGAGAAAAGATTCGTTATGAGCCTTGCACAGCGATTTGCAAAATCATTCCTTTAAGCGTAAAGTCCAGCACCAAGTGAACGAGCAGGAAATTGACAGAGTGCTTCAAGACTAGAAAGGAGCAGCTGTTTTGCAGCCAGATGTGCATATGCTCGTATCAAGGAATCGTGTCTTCCTAGTGCGACAAGGAAGACAGGAATGCTCGGCTAGTTAAGTTGAAGATAATAATGAAATACAAATATTCAAGAAAACTGCAGGGTGCACATAACTGGGCTGGTTGGTACATGATTAGGACGGCATGTTCAGCGCTGTTTGTTCCCGTCTTAACTCGAGAAAAAATACTGTCGGATACTGAGAACGATGTCCAATGTTTTATCCTTCTAAAGCAATATGACGCTGACGCGGAGTCCGTTTGTTATCAGACACAGGTTCATCGACAGTCATGCACGTAATTCATTAATAGGCCATCGGATAACTGATGAGACATTATAAACAACAGATTTAAAGGCTCTATGGTACCATGGTAACTGCAGTAGTGAAACAAATAAACTATATGTTGCCATTCAGGTACACGCTTGGCTTCGCTGAAGGGTGTGAGACAACAGCACCGGACATTGTTATAAAAAAAAATATGGAAATATGATAAGGTTCGCCTAAAGATGCATAATAACAGTATACAGGCTGTCAACAATGATACATTAATATATTAATGATTTGTCAATGATACATATTAATGATACATTAATATATTAATGATTTGTGATTTAATATATTATTGATTTGTCAGAGACGCTAACATCGAACGTGAGGCTGTACGCAGATGATTGTATTATTTATACATCAATACACAGTATGGACGATATTTGTGCTTTACAACGTGATCTTGACACTGTGGTGAGGTGGTGTGAGAAATGAAAGATGTGTTTGAATGTAAAAAAGTGTTGTTTTCTTAGTTTTACCAGAAAACGCAAACCTTTTCACTTGTCAGGAGCACAACTGAACCGTGTTGAACATTTTAAATACCTTTGTGTATACTTTTCTGCCGATTTATCTTGGAATAAGCATATAGGTTACGTAACTGGCAAAGCCAACGGTGTGTTAAACTTTATTAAACGCAATTTCAAGTCTGCCCAAAAAAATCTGAAAGAAGCTTTGTATGTTACAAATGTCCGACCTATCCTTGAATATGTCTGTCCAGTATGGGATCCTCATGGTCAAACACTAATCTATAAACTTGAACGCATACAAAACCCTGCTGCACGCTTTGTCAGCGAAAATTATAACTTTAACTCCAGTGTTACCTGTATTAAAGGCAACTTAGGATGGAAACTTCTTGAGCAGCGCCGAAAATTCTTGCGATTAAAGTTTTTCCATTCGATCTTTTGTGAGGAAATTCGCATCAACAAGAGTTTATACATGATGAGACCATACTACGTGTCACATAGAAATGATCATTCAAAAAAATAAAATCCGCGAGAGCAGCTGTCGTACCGGTGTCTTCGCTAATTCTTTTTTTCCTTTCACTACTCGTGAATGGAATAAGTTGGATGCGTGTGTTGTTGATCTTCCAGCCGATGCTTTTTATTCATCATTACAAGATGTGTGCTTTTCGTGAATACGCAGGCATTTCTGCGCAAATGTGTGCCATTTTTTTACTGTAAAACTGTGTTTTTCCTTTCTACCCCCCTACAATAATGCCCACTTGGGCGATGTAGGTTGCACTAATAAATAAATAAATAAATAAATAAATAAATAAATAAATAAATAAATAAATAAATAAATAAATAAATAAAAATAAATAAATAAATGCACTTGCACAAAATGATTGCAAATTATTGAACAAAACAAGTACTCACGAAATAGTGCATTTGCGCAACAACACCGGTTTTCTCGCAACATACATAGTTTTGCCTTTCCCGAGAATTTCAGCGAGTGTTTTGTCCCCATATAGCGAAAAAAAAGCAAATATTCGAAGACGTCAAATAGGGAAGGATCAAATAATAATAGAATGGCAGGCTCCATATGTACTAAAAATGTCCAATGCTCGCACGCCGTTAATTATATATTTCCAACTTGTACATTGTTAAACATTTGCACTAGCGCGAAACACAGGATTGAAAGAAAGAAAGAAAGAAAGAAAGAAAGAAAGAAAGAAAGAAAGAAAGAAAGAAAGAAAGAAAGAAAGAAAGAAAGGAAAGAAAGAAAGAAAGAAAGAAAGAAAGAAAGAAAGAAAGAAAGAAAGAAAGAAAGAAAGAAAGAAAGAAAGAAAGAAAGAAAGAAAGAAAGAAAGAAAGAAGCTGCGCTCGTATACGGTAGGTTTAGCAAACATATCAAGAAGAAGTGATCCTGAATTAAATGTCATTTTCAGCTTTAAAAAATCCAACTATTTCTTGGAATTCGCAGCTAAAACCTTGTTACAATGCCGTGCTATGGTGTGATGTTACCTTGCCCTTACTATATGGCAATAATCAGCGCTCATCAAAAATATATTGTTTTTTCTTTCTTCATCAGTGCTTTGTTGTGTTTCTTTTTTTGCTATACTTAGGTCCTGAATATGACATATATTTGCACCCGCCACGGCGGTCTAGTGGTTATGGTGCTCGACTACTGACCCGAAGGTCGCGTGATCGAATCCCGTCCGATGCGGGCGCGTTTCCATGGAGGCGAAATGCTAGATGCCCGTATACTTAGATCGTTAAAAGACACCAGATGGTCAAAATTTACGGAGCCCTCCACTACGGCGTCCCTCATAATCATATCGTGGTTTTGGAACGTAAAATCTTAACAGTTATATTATTACGGATATTTGTCATGCAGCGGCTGGCGATGATCTCATTTGGAGCATTGAGAGTTTGCGAAGCCCTTTTACATCATTTGCTCGACCTACTTTGACCACTGACCTCGCGTAATCAGAAGCGATCGAATATATCGAGTCTTAAAAATCCCTTGTGATACGAATTGTTGTCAGAGATAACCCGCCCATTCGGTTGAAGGAGATGTGCCGGGGCAACGAGGACGAATGACAACGTTGCGGGGCAAGCCCGAAAAGCTTTTGTTGCTGCCATATCAAAGGCCACATGATTCAATACATCTTCGAAGTGATACGCAGATGTGTCTGTATAGCGGAAAATCGGTTCGCTGAGCCATTTCGTTATCGTTATGTTTCCGTCACTGTTGATCGAAGATTAGCTCGAGCCGTATATATATGGCGTCTCTGGGCCGCTTCAACGCCAGTATACGAGTGAAGACCGTGCATTCCCTTTGCAAGAAGTGACGCCGGCGGAACGCAGTTATGCATCGCAGTCTAGTGACAGCGGTCGCGCTTGTTGTGCTTGCGGTGGTCGCAGCGACGCCATCTCCACAGCGAGCGAGGCACGGTTCCGAAGACCACAAGGTTCCGATGGACATGGCCATTCGCATTCCGAACGTGTTCAACATGATTCTCCGCAGAAACCAGGCTGGCTTGGGTGTCGGCGTCGGTGTTCCAGCGCTACTGACGTTCCAGCTGAACAGTAATCGGCCATTTCCCGGTGCAATGATACCCCATTCTCCTGGCACCGCGATTGTCTACCCTTCCTTGCCACAGCGGCCTTTGACGACAACCGCAGACGACGTCCAGATGCCACAATAACTCAAACTTTCCTTTTTTTTTTGCTTTTATGCTTTGCAATTGAACTTTCATGGACTTCGAAAGCTGCAAGTGTGTTATTTGTTCAGCTTCGTTACGTGCAGTGCCCACCCGGCATGAAATGGGTACTTTACCAGTTAAAAAAAAACGCTACAAATGTGTTACATATACTTTTGCTGGTTGACGGTGGAGCTAGAAGCGAATGTTCAGGGATCTTGTCGTCTATCAGCGCTGAAGTAACCTGGCTTCAGCCTAAGCTTGCTTTGCCTGCCACGCATTCAAGTGCACTGTGAAGTTCGGTAACGTTGAAAGCTGGGCTAGTTGGTGACAGATAATCAGCGGTGGCCCTGTCGAATCGTTTCTTCCTTTTCTGTCTTGGTACTGTGCGCTGCTTCACATGTTACGTGAATGCACTGTGCTTCCATTCAAATGCTCCTTCGTGTGCTCCCGAACATTGATGCAAACACTTCCTAACGGCATAGAAAAACAATTTTACCCACGCAAACATGTACGTTTAGATGTGCGCAATAAAAAAATCTCTATTTCATTATTTTATTATGTTTTCATTAAACCGATTAACAGTATGGTTCGACGCAACCGGGATTTATATGTGAACGAGGCTAAAAGCTTACTTGCTAGTTATGTACCCATCCACTCAATCACCTAAAACAAACCAGCACCATGGTGTACTAGTTGCACAAAGCGCCTGTCAAATAAAAAGAACCGTATCTACAGATCAGCCAAACATTGTCCTTGTGCGAATAATCTGAAACGCGCATAAACTAGTTTCAGATTAATATATCACTGCACTCCGTAGCGCAAAAGAAAACTTAAAAAAAAAAAACGCTCTGCCTTCCCTGCTTCCAACCGATACTAAAAATTTCTGGCGCGTCACTTCTGTCCTTAACGATGTTTTTGTTTCCAATATTTCATCATTAACAAGTGTTTTAACACCGCGATGACGCAGTGTCCTAATCCCTCACCTATGCATTCGATCTTAGGGTATACATCCTTGTGGCGTAGAGTGCGTAATCAATAAATTAAAACTTTCTTTTTCCCCTGGTTATGATACAATCAGCCCGAAGTTTCCGAAAGCACGAGTGTTAACAGTTCTATCATACTAGCGAAAATCTTTCAGCAGTCACTCTATATGTTTTCTATCGCGGCGAAATGGAAGACGAGAAAGGCGATTCCACTTTACAGAGCAGGTCACAAGTACTGTCCATTTAATTACCACCCCATTTAACCATCAGCATTCAATGTAAAGTTATCGAGCATACTTTACTATCCAATCTTGCCAACTATCCGGAATCTAATTTCCTTTTCATGCACTCTCAGCACAGCTTTCGCAAAACCTATTCATGCGAAACGCAACTAATATCGTTTTCACACCAATTACGTGTAATTTTTCATTCTTGATTGTTCTTCATTTGCCGCTTGCATATTTCTAGATTTTCCGAAGCATTTGACAATGTCTCTCATTACTATAGGCGTGCGCAGGGTTCCCCTTCAGGGGGGGGGGCGAAGGTTCATCGCGGCGCCCCCCCTCCCTATTAAGTCACTTAGCGCCCGCCCCCCTTAAGGGGTATTCAGACGGAGGAGAAATGCTCGGGGGGTAAAGGCGGAGCCTAGTGACGTCAGCTCGCGAGGAGAAGTCTCCACGAATGCCCCCCACTCACACGGATGAGGCAAACGGAGGGGGAGACCAGTGTTACTAGACTACTCTGGTGGCTTGCACCACCCGTTTGACGAGCTGCAGACGACCATCCAGCTGCAGACTGGACACCCACTGCCGCTCTCTGCAGGAGCAAGTGCAACAATGTGGCCAAACAAGAGCCCGAAATTCCGCCACATCCCCCACCGCAGGGGGATCGTTTGTCCTTTCGGGGAAAACGTCCCCGTCTCCTCCGAGGAGGCGCGGGGGGTCACGCCCACTCGCTAATCCGTGACGTCGCGGTCGCGTGATACGCAATCCCCCCGTCTCCCCCGAGCATTCCTCCCCCGTCTGAATACCCCTTTAGGAGACACCTCCCGTGCGCACGCCTATGCTCGTTACCTGCCAATGTACAAGTTACTTCAACTTAACCTCGAACCCCAACTTCTTACTTAGCCCAGCTGAGTCCACTCCGGGGGCGGCCACCCCCTAATCTCTGGCACCTGTGCTGCTTTGCACCTTTTTCTAGCTATGCCCCAGCTAGCCCGACAGCCCACATTTCCTTACAGGTAATAATATTGGAAGATACTCTACGACACTGGCATCAATTATCACCTGTGGAAATCACTGCGAGGCTCCCACAATACTTGTGTAGCGAGTTCCACTTACCGAGACTGATGCCCCGGATTATCAGGACGCCCGGCTCCAATAGATGCCTGCAGACTGAAGCTAGTTCGAGGCCTTGCGCAGTGGTTCGAGTTCGGCGTCAAACCGCGCCAAAGACTCATCGTACCAACAACATAGAGGAAACAACCGGCGCGCGGACCGTCAAGCTATCGCTTATCAGGGACGACGGCGCTTCCTTGCTGTGTGCGGCCGTCAGAAATGCTGAGGCAAGCCGATGCCTAGAGCCGTGGCCGTTCATTTCGCCACGGCCCACGCGCGGTTGCTTCGCTCGAAGCACGATCGAGAGCACTGCAGTAAACGGCAGGGCAGGGGCGCAGTCACGTGGTTTTATGTCATATTCCCCGAGCTTTCTTTAAACGCCGGGAAAAATCACCACCCAGCATGTACGTTGGCACAAAAAATTAAATCGGTCGTCTTGGAATGCGCTCTAAATGTAACGAAACGCACTTGGCCATAAAGTGAATATTAAAAGTTTTGAATAATTGATCTTAGTTAATTAAGCAGAATATAAAATATACCCTAAGGAGCGCCACATAACGGCAAACCATATGTCGTTGTTTTCATTCAGTTGCGGGCAACCACTTTCTCAATATTACGTGGAACGCCCGAAGTGCGGTGTAGCGTGGCAGTCCTGTGATTCTTATTACTTTAAATCAGCGTAAGTTTATCACGAAATAAATGAATTTCAGAAAGTGTTGCAGTGGGGAAAAAATATTCCTTTATACGAAAGCTGATTTAAGCAGAGCAATGTTAACCTGACAGTTCGATAGCTCTCCCGGCCAACAAGGAACCGATTCAAAAAATCGGTAAGGCGCTTCCCAGACGGCGAGTGCACAACACAAAGTTTTTGTGCACCTTTGAACAAACATAGCTGCTGCGAATATTCCGTACAGTGTATTTATACGCGTCACAATGTTAATTATATACGACCCTATGACAATAAAGTTTGACTATCAATACTTGCTTTTCATATCTGGGCAAACCTCAGTTCGCCCGGAAAAAACGCTGTGCGCACTAAAACAGGCGGAATTTGAGGTCATGCTGAACTTTGAATAAATAACGTGATCGCATAACCATCAACTCAAATTTTCATTTCCTGTGGTGTGCAGCCATCTTTGATGGAGGACGGCGGGTCAGGTGGAACGAAAGACCACGTCCTGCGTGTCCTTATTGCATGCTCGACATAAGCTGCTACGTCGCCAAGCCTTGCTGGCAGTGCTGGCAAATTATGTAACAAGGTTATGTGTGCTTGCCCCAGATGGAAGTGCGAAAGTAAAATAATTTGATAAAAAACTGGTGCGGTCGAATCTCGTGTGAACTCATACTCTTTCTCCCCTAAATTGACTGCGACCTTTTTTTTGTCAGTATTCAAAAATTTCTCAGTAATAAGCTTCTATTTTGTTGTTTGACATCCCGCAACTGGTCGCCATCAATAGCGCACAAGTTTGAAGTTTATTTGCATCACAAAAGAAGTATGCATACATTTTGAGCAGGACATAAGGAAGTCCCACCGTAGAGCAAAGTGAGGTATTCGGCTAGTCGGTTTTTCATGATTATAAAAAAACTGCGCTACAGTTACTGCGTATTTCGCAGTAACTGTAGCGCAGTTTTTTATAATCCCATCTAGAGTTGTTCGGGGCACCTGCAGGTTAGCAATGCACACAGCTGCGTGCTATCACTGTGTAGCTGTATAGATATCAGCGGGATATGCACCTAGGAAGAATGTTACACAGCAGAATGTTACTTACACAGAAAATCAAAAGAGAAAACAGCACAATGAAAAACTATGCTCATAAAAAATGTATCGTCATGAAAAAATTTAGAGAAGAATAAAGATAATGAATAAGATCATTCATCCCTGAATTTGTAGAAGTACAACATGTAACAACTTCCTTGAAATCAGGATTACCAACATGGGTGAAGATATTTATAAAATACAGAAATATAAACAACCGGGCTATAAAGCACGCTTCCACAAAGTAAAGGAAAATCCGCAAATATCAAAATCACAGACAAAGCAACTCTTCAAATATTTTTACATTTAATCTACGTTTAAGGAAGCACCAAGAACAGATAATATCATCAGGAACTGTTCTTGCAATAATCAGTGGAGCAGCTGGCAATATGCAGGTTTTTAATCGCTTTTCGTAGCATCTCTCGCGTTCGATGTCAATCGACCCTGCCGATTCCGCGTTGCGAGAGGAGAAACACAATATCAAACCCCATGACATCCGACGCCGTGCCATCAGGTGATGAGTTGATAATGAAGATGCGTAGTAATTATTATTTGACGGTCACACGTGTCGGTGGTACTGAACAAACCACTGCGCTCGAGGACAGATATAGACGGCACAATTAAATACGTCTTAGAGCAGCCTCTATCGGTAACATCCAATCAAGCATTCAATATTCAACGATACTAAAACATTCAGCCACGCGCAATGCTGAAGTTAGCGCGACACTGGCACAAAAAGCAAAGGCTCCAGTGCGCGCCAGGCATCTCCCACTCGAGTGAGAATTCCAGCGTTTCCAGCGCTTTACAATGCGCCCCTGCGTCACCACCAGTGTGCGACCAAGCTCTTTCCCAGTGGGCTCACCGAAGTGCCAGTCACATCCGAACGAGTCTTCGCAGTGCGACCCAGTGTAAAAACGTACTGGTTTCACGCTGGAGGCACTGGAACGACATCGGATTTTGCGATAGGGCTAATTAGCCATCACAGCAATGTTTTTAGACGCTAACAAGTAGGAGCACGCAGATAGGTGTTCTAATCTGTTTATAAAATCAGATTATTTGTAATGTCAAAGCAAGAAGGGATGGCAATACTGAGCCGATACAGAGCCGCTAACGTGTATTTTCTGTTATGCGTAAGACTTCATAAATATCTGTATCTAGAACTAACAGACAAGAAAGCCAAGGAAAATGTAGGGGATGTTATTTTGTAGTAATTATGATGTAAATGTGAAGAAATTAGAGTGGACGAAAAGATAACTTGCCGCCGGCAGGGTCTCGTTCTGGCACACCGGGTGCCTTCAGGTAGTATGCGAGGGATTATTGGTCGGCTGCCAGTTCATAAAAAGATCACGTGCTTCGTGACACCACCAGGCAGAAAAGAGTGTTCCACAACCGCCGTCATATAGCTACTAGCGGCGCTGACTAACACTCCTAGGTTCTAATGCACATATATACCGCATAAAATGGACGGGAGGATGACCACCGCCGTAGCTCAGTGGTAGAGCATCGGCCACGTTATTCGAAGGCCGCAGCCTCGGTCCCTGCCGGCGGCAGGTGATCTTTTCGTCCACTTTACTTTCTTCATATTTACATCAATAATTACTACAAATAACATCCCTCATACTTCCCTTGCTTTTTTTGTCTGTTAGTGCTGGTTAAAGGGACTGTCTACCGCTCGGAAAATTTTTTCTGATTGTCGTGAAAATGAAAAGATCGTTCGTCACATCGGCGGCAACGAGCATGCTTTTGCCCCATAAAAAAAAAGAAATTATATTTTTGATTTGATGTTGAAAATCGTGAAAGAATGACCGCTAGCGTCACCCTACAGCGATGTGGTCAATCTACTGGTAGGACAACAAGTCCTCGCAGGTAGACTCATTTTGCTTAAAAACAAACATGTATAACTTGAAATTGTATTTTACGCACTTGAGGCAGCTTTCAGTTGCGTCAGAGAGTAATTTTTAACACGAAAGTGTTTTATGCCGGGGTCCACCAAGTACTTCCGTCACGGTTATGACGTTGATAAAATGGACGCCAAAGGATAGAAGAGAAAAGAACTAATAGATCTGCCACTGGGAATCGAACCCACGACCTTACGGCCGCGACGGTAAGCGCCCGACGCACAACCGACCAAGCCAACTTCGCAGATGACGGGTACTTCACGAACGCGCCTTATATCTTTCACACATCCTCTTTCCCACGGTGCTCTCTGTTGGCGGTGTGGTAGGTGGGGCGGTGCGGTGCGGTGCGGTGCCGCCGTCTGTGAGATGTGGAAAGAAGTAATGCGTCACGATGGACACTAACTAGCGCTTACTCCGAGATTGCGCGCGATATTGCAGGCCATGGTTAAAGCGTCTCGATATCAGCGAGGGACACTGGCAGCGTTGGCGTCGCCGAGGGAACCTAGACGCAGTTACGGTATTTTGCCTTTCGCTTCGTGTTAGCGTGCGCCGGCTCATCGGAGTAGTGCAGCTTCCACATGCACCAACGGGATTTCTCCGCCGCCGACTACTTCGAGAGCACCGACTAACAAAATTGCTGCAATACGCGTTGCAAAAAGGACACGATTTCGACTGGCGAATGTCGTGCCTTGGTGGAGCGAGACAGAGGCCAGCGGGGCGCACGCGTTTGCGGCTCAAGCTGCGAACCTCTGCCTCCGTGTTGCTGAAGCGCAGTGTGGTAGTGTATGCATGAACACAGGCGTCGGTAACCCATTACTAGTAAGCGCACACCGTGCCGCTTAATTCTCTCCTTAATTGGCGACGTTTTGAAGAAGTGCATATCGGGTACCAGTGTTGATAATGAGCTTGTTGATGTCCTCTTTACGCGCGATTCACGATTCACTGATTCCAAATATATGTTGACAACTTCGGCTACCACAACGGTTTTCTCAAGAGCATGGGCGTTAGTCGTCGCGATGGAGCCATGCTACTAGGCGGCAACATGGGTGCATCCACGCGAAACGGTGCTATAGCTGCCAAACACCAGTAGACATTGTAGAGGCTCTCATATATCACTACACGATAAGCACAACTTCTGTGAACACACATTTTCACTTTCGTGCTATACCGATTCCTATGACGGAGGGATCAGCCATGTTTTTTTGCTTTTTTTTTTCTCACGCATCCAAACAGGCGCCGGGTGGCGCTGCTTGCGGCGCCGTCTTCGATTTTGCCTGCTTGAACTAATGCGCTATGCCATGCGGCTCTCCGCGCTGGTCGTACGCTGCGCTGTGAAGGCGTGCATTTATCGTCTCTTTTTGATAAATGAACTTGGCTTGGATTGTGGCAGCAGTGCTAAAATAAACGCATAGACTGCGATTACAGCAAAACAAGCGTTCTGTAATCGTATAATAAGGCTTCATTTAACCGCTAGCGCGCTGAAAACGACTGTCACATTCATTACAATAGTGTTCAGCGAAAATGAATTAATCCTATAGGAATCACATGTGCTTTCGGTTTTAATTTTTACTGGCACTACAATTGTCATCGCGTTTACCAACCAGTGTTGTGGGCATGTTTCACGCCAGTGGAAGAAGATTGAACGCAGATCGGAAAATTCTGTTTTAAACATTTCTATTCACTTTCCAGAGAAACCGCTGCAGGGTTGGACATTTCAGACGGTACGCTTTCTGTTGCGGTACAAAACAGAAAAGCGATAAGGGACGGTAGACAGTCCCTTCAAACCCTGTAAAACCCAGTGTATCATATATGATACATTAAAAATAATGCCTCAAAAGAGGTAATAAGCACGTCAAAGCTTGATGGAAAAGCCATTATTGCATATTTAACATGTTATAATGAAGTTACACTGAGTTATTCATTTAATCATATTAATTAATTAATTTTAATTAAGCGTAATTAAGTTATGATCGAAATAAAATTTCACCCTTTTTTTTCTTAAAATGAACTCTACACGAAGAGTAAATATAGTGAGTGTTTTTTCACAATTTTTCTGAAGGCAGAACGCCTTTTGGGCATTACAGGGGCTGTGTCTAGCGAAGAAAAACGAGCCCTTAAAATTCCCCTTCTTTCGTTCATAAATATCTGTATATTTCATGCCCAGCTACAGCAGTTATAATTGCCATGACACCGCTTCCGCATTCCTTCCATTCATCAATGTACAAAATTTCGGTGAATATCAAAATGCAACGTGTAACTTGCATCATTGTAATTGCGCAAGTTTGTTTCTGTTTGCAGTATACTGCAAACAAAAGAAATTCTTCAATATATAGTCATTAAGGTGCATAAAACTTCAGCCAGCGGCTTTACATGAACTTTATTTGAAACAAGTTAGTGCCGAAAATCCCAGAACCTAAGCACGCCATATTTAGTGCAGGCACCAATTCCTCAGGCTACCGTTATCAAGTTACCGGATGAGATAACGAAGTTGTCGAATTACCAAATAATGCCTTTATTCAATGAAAAGTCGTGGCCGTCGACACCATGAGAAGACAGACCGAAATATTTATTGCAGTCTGAAAAAAAAAGGCCATTTAAGTTTCGCTCGAGAGGTGTGCACTGTTGCGACCGGCCGTTGCAGGCACCGGAGACTCGGGAGAAAGATGCAGAGGCAGCAAGAAGAGACTGAAGGGAAACGTAACAGTGGTTTATTTACGTTGTTTACATGGCCAGCATTTCGTCTCGTGAGCCCGCGAGGGCTCATTATAAAGGGTCGCTTCTCCCCAGATCCCTAGAATGGGGAATTGCTCCAAGTTGGGACGGTCCAGTCGCCTAGGTTAACGTCATCATTCTCCCCTGGTGACACCAAGGGGGTCCTTTCTTGACATGTGAAGACCGCAGGGTGATTGGCCACACACGCGGGCAACTGGGCGCATCAAAAGGTCCGCCGCCCCGAAGTACCTATATATCTCACCGCTCGCTTAGCGGGAACGGGATGTCATCCGTGCTGGCGCCGTTGTCTCCTCAAGGACGATGTGGCGACAGGAAACCATTACGGTCGTCTCGTCGAACCTTGATGTGTCGGACTGCATGGCGCTTCACCCCCGGCTCGGGAGGGCAGTGCACGGGCTGGAAAGACTGACCGCGACTGTATGTGTGCTCTGCTAAAACGAGACTTTTTGAACTTCCCAAAGGTAGGACTGTGTATATGTCATCAACAGCCCGACTACGCCCATTGCAGGGCGGAGGCCTCTCCCATGTTCCGCCAATCGACCCGGTCCTGTGCTTGCTGCTGCCACGTTATACCCGCAAACTTCTTACTCTCATCTGCCCCCCTAACTTTCTGTCTCCCCCTCGCGCGTTTGCCTTCTCTTGGAATCCAGTCAGCTACTCTTAATGACCAGCGGTTATCTTCCCTACGCGATAAGTGTCCTGCCCATGTCCATTTCTTCTTGATTTCTACTAAGATCCCCTTAACACCCGTGTGTTCCCTGACCCACTCTGCTCTCTTCCTGACCCGTAAGGTTAAACCTATGATTTTTCTTTCCATTGCGCGCTAAGTCGTTTTCAGTTTAAGTTGAACCTTCTTTGTAAGCCTCCAGGCTACAAGGCTCCAGGCTACATATATATGTATATATTATTTTTATATCCTAACAACCAAGTGGAAAGGGGCAGCCGTCACGAAGCAATGGCGACACAACTCCGTCACTTATTTTTATTTCATTAAAAACAAAAAAAGAAAGCCGAGCAAGCAGCCTTTCGGAGCATTGTTCCATAAACAGAGAACGCAGCTTCCTCTTCGGCGCAGCGCCGATCGTAACAGCACACCCACTTTCCGATTTTTACGAGACACTTTCTTTTGTATAATGAATAACGACGTAAATGGGCCCGCCTGAGGTTAATCAATATCGGA
Source organism: Rhipicephalus sanguineus (assembly GCF_013339695.2). Lineage (NCBI taxonomy): Eukaryota > Metazoa > Arthropoda > Arachnida > Ixodida > Ixodidae > Rhipicephalus > Rhipicephalus sanguineus. The sequence continues at coordinate 7,981,407 of NC_051180.1, read as the reverse complement.
AGCGAAGGCGGTGCATACATCTAGGTTGGTGCGCTCACTACAAACACTCACAACGTGGTCTTGGGAGGCGCGGGTTTCCGAGGTGGCACTGGGGAGCCAACTGGTGACCCTCGACCAGGCCCGGCGAGACGCCGGGGTCAGTGGGGCTCTACAAGAGGGCTCCACCCGGGATTAGCCACGTACTCTAATTTTGCAATAAAGTTTATTCTCTCTGGCGACGATGCGGAGAAGGCTGTAACAAAGCACTGCCTTCCTGTCATTCCGTCAGTCGGTTCTTGGTCTGAAGAACTGTCTTCACGCTTGAACTGGCGATGCTACACAATAGTAACTTGCGCTATTCGCTGTTTGTTTACCATGCGGCTCACAATGTCATTGCACTCGGACGACGTCTTTCCAGTAGCCTTGACGAGTGCACATATTAGAGAGTCTCGACCAGCGAGCCCACTGAATGCCTCCTCGTCCGCTGAGATACCCTGAGCATGCTTTACAGCTCGACTGAGCATACACCTGTTCCTCCACAGCAACCTCCACATATCTCGAACGTCTTCCTTATTGGGCACGCAGTCGAACGAGAAGTCGGTAAGGACGTTGTTGCCTCTAATTCCATGTACGAACCTGGCCATGTTGCGCATGTAGAGACTTCGAAACTTAATACAGTGAAGCGTGACGTTGGTATTTAGCGCGGCCTTCAAAGCACTGACAACTTCGACGGCACCTAAGCTGCATGAAAAATAGGCGGAGCATACGGTAGAATTTCGCGCCAAAGCATTCAGAATAGCAACCAGGACGCTGTTGGTTCCAATCAGTTCACGTATCTCCAGCTTTTTGAGCGTTTTCGTTGAGAGCAATAACCCGGCGATGGCTTCTGCGAAGCCCCGCTCATCAGAATGGATATTCCCAACGACCATCTCGTTAAGGAAAGTTAAACTAGACGCAGCGGCGAAAAAGGCGCGAACACTAGCAAGGGATACTTGGCGAGTCCAGCGCAGCTTAATTCGTCGCTCCCTGGGGGGCGCAGTAGTCAAGCAGACGCTGGTTCGTTCGAGACCCCACGAGTTCCACGTCACTTCCAAGCGCCCGCAAAGCTTGTTGAAGTCACAGATTTCTTCAGGCACACACCATTGATCGGGCAAGGGCACAATGCCAAGGCTGACCCTCTCGACGCAATCATTTAGTGAGAGAGCTTTAGCAAACATTTCCACTGACTGTTCGGTCAGCTTACTCTGTTCTAAGCAAAGCGTCTTCAACGACCTGTTTACACTGAGCGCTTCGGCTAGTGCATGCGCGCCAAAAGTTCCTACGCTGCTACCAGAGAAGTCCACCTCTTCTAAGGTCACGTTGTCACGGAGCAACTCTGCGAACGCCATGGCAGCAGCATCGCCGAGTTCAAGCCGCGTCAACTTCAGGACCCTAAGGTGCCGGTTCTCGGTGAACTTGTAGATGGACTCAACTGGCACTGGTAAATCACCCAGAGCGGCCTCACTGAGGCGAAGTTCGTCAAGGGTGTCGTTGTGCGCCAAACAGCGTAACACTTGGCCGACGAGCTCCCCTGTCACCCCCGACAGTGACACACTCCTTAGCGTAATGTTTTTTTGCAGAAGAGACGGAATTTGAGGAAAGGTTCTCGCCCTGCTTTTTATGGTCAGAGATAGAAGACCTGTGCATTTCCTGGTGGCGCGAGAAAGCCTGAGGGCAACTTTTTTCCCCTGTGGGCAGATACCGAGGACTAGTGCACGCAAGCGACCGCTTTTCAACACTGCCACGACGCCATCGACGCTTGCGTAGTTTAGAGTCACTCCACAAATATCTAATACTTCCAGGCTGACCATAGACCCAAGCGCAGATGTCAGAACTGCCAGGGTCTGCGTCCTCTCCGCCACGCCGCGCAGACCGAGCTTGAGGCACGCCACGCTGGATCCGCGTCGCAACGCCTCGGCGACGACAGTTGGCGCACAGAGACAAAGGACTGCGTCGAAATCCAGGTGAACTGTTCGTACGCAGCGGTGGTAGCACAAGAGCCAGTACACCAGAAAAGCCGCGTCCGAGAGTGCGGCATCAGGTAGCTCGGTACAGCCTCTCGCGACCAGAGTGACTAATGAGAGGACACCCGGGCTGTCCTCGCGCAGTTCCAGCGAGACACTCAGAAGCACGCTGTTCAGCACGAGCACCTTCGATCCTATCCAGCAGTCCGGCACACCGTCTCTTTTTCCGCAGGGCAGGAATAGATCAACGCCGCTGGCCTTCAACATCGCCAGGAAACCGTGCAACGCGGAAAGTTTCCACTGCACGTCAAGACAGGGACCTGCTTCCGCACACTTTCTGACCTCCGGAATGGGACGTCGCGCGTCCATTGTGCGTTCACTGAAAATAGGAAAGACAACGATGAGGACACATTACCATTTGTTATTAATTTGGGCTGAGACAATGGGACATTATTAGCACAGTGGCATTAGTAACAGAAACTATAAAAAGTGCACCGTCGTATACTGTCTCTATCGTCACATATAAACGAGCAGCAGAGGTGAAGACTGACACAACCCATTTGCATTACAGGGGTTCTGCAAAGCGCTGCCGATCGGTGGAATGACGTCTGCGTCTTTCTTCCTGACTTTGTTCAGAAACGATGAATCATCAACGCAAGAAGGCAGATTTGCATCCTTCTTCGCTAACTACATACAGAAGACGCCGGCTGGGCGATTTCATCGCGCACCAATTTATCGACATTATGGCGTCTTGTTTCCGTGCCGAAACTAAGGAGGTTTAAAAAATTGAAGAGATTCCCTGCCGATAGTGAGTATTGTCATTATTTCGAAATTGAATCATTTAACCACATGTGGTAGCACTAGCCGACATTAGCCAACACAAACACAACACTCGGGCAGTGGTGGCGGCGGCGGATACACAGGAGCAGCATCTGAGAAATTTTGCTCACTTTTGCAGTGCCAACTGGTAATCGAAGCTCGGAACTACGACGCGCCGTCGAAGTGCCGGCCCCCCACCCCTCCCAGGTTTCTACCGTGGAATCCACTGACGCAAGGGTCCCGGACAAGGAAATACGACGACACTGCAGAAAAACATATTCAAGCTTCAACGCACCACGTGACCTGCTGCTACCCCATCTAATCAGCTATAAACGCCTACTGCACACCGGTGATCACACTCGGGCAGTGGTGGCGGCGGCGGATACACTGGAGCAGCATCTGAGAAATTTTGCTCACTTTTGCAGGTTAGTTTGCTGTTCTGCAATTTTTTTTTTCCACACTTGTGCCCATTCCTATATTTTGCTGCTGCTCTACTGCCCGAGCAAGTGTTCCTTGTGTAACGCGTTTACTGAGAAAGTGTTGCTGAGCTTGTGCAACGCATTTACTGAGCAAGCAGGTGTTCCTTATGTATCGCGTTTACTAGCACTCTAAAGAAACTTCCTGTGCACTATCGCTTTGTAACTATTGTAACTGTGCAGCCCGTGCTTACGCCATGAGCAACGACCCTGGCGAAACGTGTCTAGCATGTTTTGAGGAATTACTGACAGATGAAGAATGCATGAAATGTGCAGAATGCGGTCTGCGTTATCATCTCGGAAAGTGCTCAGGCGTCGGCGAGCGCACGTACAAATCCAAAGACGTTGAAGCGAGGGCGAGTATGAAGTGTCAGACATGTTGCTTAACAGCGTCTCGAAGCGCTGCCACTGTTCGACAGCAGGATGGCAATGTATCCATTGCTATGAGCAGGCAGTTGGCGGACATAAGCAGAGCGCTTGCTGCGCTTACAGTAAAGGTCGATGAGATAACGAGTCTTAAAGATGCAGTGAGCAACATTGAGACATCTGTGCAACACATGTCTGACACTTATGATAAGCTTATAGAAGCTTCAAATAAACATGACAAGCAAATCGAAGCCCTACAAAAGACAGTTGATACGCTCGAAGTAGCTAATAACAAGCAAACAATTGCAGAGCTGCGCACAGAGCTGAATGCCCTAAATCAATATAGCAGAAAACAAAACATGGAAATACATGGCTTGCCTGAAACCGAACGCGAAGATTTGATGGAAAAAGTGAATCAACTGGCAAGAAGGCTCGATTTGCCGGTGCTTACAAAGAATGATGTTGATGGGCTGCATCGCATTCCCTTAAGGTCAGACAAAACCCCGGTCGTGTTCATCAGGTTTTGCAAACAGTCCACAAAAGCACTGTGGATTGCGAAGCGTAGCACTCTGAAGCAATGCATAAAGGATGTTAAGTTTTTCGACAACTTAACTGCGCAAAACAAGAGCCTATTGTGGCTCGCAATGACAAAAGCTGCGGAAGCACACTACCCGCGGTTTGTCTGGACGAAGGAATGGAAGATATTTGCTCGAAAGGAACCAAGTACTCGCGCCATCAACATCAACAACGAAAGCGACTTAGACAAAATTATCTAGAACAGACTGTGCGTTTCGTCAGAAAAGAAGTTAGTGAAAAATGGCCTATTTTTCTACTGATTGATTCCAAGAAGTGTTAAAAACTACTGGATACGGTACAAACAATAGCCTGTCCTTTTATCACTTAAATGCGCAAAGTTTAAGAAACAAGGGAGAGGAAGTCGAGGCTGAAATGAAGCAGATCAACTACGCTTTTGATTTTTTTGCTTTTACCGAGACATGGTTCCGCTCGGAGGAAGACGTCATTCAATTCACTGGCTACAAACATGTAACTCAATTCAGGAAAGAAAAACGAGGTGGGGGTGTGACCATATACACGCGCCAAAACTTATCTTTTGACATCCTGACTGATTATACGGGCGTTTTCGAAGATTTCGAATGTGTTAGCCTGTTACACCCGAACATTTTTATCATTGCGCTGTACCGCCCACCTCAAGGTAACACAAAAGCCTTTCTTCAGTTTATTGAGACATGTTTAGAAAATGCTAATTCAAATAAATGGCGTGTTATTGCACTTGGTGATTTTAATATTGGTGTTATGGGTAGATCTCCGATTCAAGCGGCCTTGACTGAAATAATGCTACTGTATGGCTGTACAAATACGATTGAGTCCCCAACACGTGTAAGCAAATCAACAGCAACAATAATAGATCTTTGCTACACGAACTTTTCTCGGGACGCGGTTTTTTCCGGAGTGTTTTCGTCTGGTATAAGTGACCACTTGCCGTTCTTTGTATTTGTCCCTTTAAGTAAAAAACGAACTACCCCTATCCACACACGTAGAACGAATGATTCCAATAATATCGCTATTTTCTGTGAGTTCCGATTGGACAGACGTCTACAATGCAACCGACCCAAATGAAGCGTACGAAAATTTCATTAGAAAGGTTATTAACCATTACAATGTCGCTTTTCCGTTATGGCAGTTAGAAAACACAGAAGGGCCCGTAAAGATTGGATAAACAAGGCTCTTTTTATGAGAATAAAAGAAAAAACTTGATGTTCGCTAAATTTCTTAAAACGAGAAGTCCCGTGATATTAGCTGAGTACAAAAAGTTTCGTAATGTGCTAAATGCTGATCTAAAAAAAGCAAAGTCGTCATTTTACAGAAAAAAGTTTTCAAACATAGGTAACAATCCTAAGCAGATCTGGGAAGGAATTAAAACTCTCATCGGCAGCAAAGCTAACACAACACCCGTCGAAATGCTGGTTAAGGGTTATCTATGACGGTGTTGCATTAGCCGACAAATTCAATGAACACTTCCTAATGACAGGTCCCTGGTGTGCGCCTTGCATTTTACGGAGCAGGACTACAAGAATACCGAGGAGTTGAGGATACTTTTGCCAACGGCTGTGCCGACAGTGTTCCCCGGTTATCCAAGCTACATGAGCACGAGGAGCACGCCTGCTCCGAGGAAGAAGCGGCGACGCTCCGAAATAGAAGCCGATAATGCGCAGTCGCGCGCCGAGTGCTCGGGCAATGCTGCTTCAAAATAACCGTTTTGTCATTAGCCAAAACGGCTCGTCAAGTGACAGCACTGAAGCCACGACGCCCAACAGCTTTGAACTAGGGAATGAAACGTGTGTGGAAATGGCATCATTTTCAGATGCATCATGTCAAACTACATTCGACCTTGTTAAACTGACAGAAGAAGCTAAACAAAATGCGCTGCTTCCAAGCGAAGATCGCTCGTATGAAAGGAGCACTGCAGGCCCTTCAAGAAAAAGTGGACGAGGCTGAGGAGCGCGCGCAGTTTTATGAAAATAACACGGACATTGCCTGTTTTATGAAGCTGCTCAATGGTGCTGCGCAAGGTGACAAGACTGCCGAGTTCGTTAGAAACCAAGTTCGCAGTTTCTCGACGAAGACCCACTACAGTGACGTCATTCTAAGGGAATGTGTAATTTAGAAGGCATGCTTCAACAAAAGTTATGAGCATGCAAGGTCCAGAAATATCTTTCAGCTCCCTTGTCGCTCAACGCTACAGAAATATGTAGGCCATTTAACAGGTGGAATCGGCGTCACTTCGTTGATAAAGGAGCGGCTGTGCATCGAAATCAAGGGTCTCACTGTAGAGCAAGATGCGTTCTGCTCCCTGATCGTTGACGAGATGGCCATACAGCAGAGGGTCATATACGACCGACAAGTCGACAAACTTTTTGGTTTCGTTGACCGTGGTGAAGAAGAGCACTCAACAGCGGTACCCCAACTGGCAAACCGATTACTATGTTTTGTAATAAGAGGCTGTCAACATCATATATTATTCCTGTCGGATATTTTTTCACGAGATGTCTGAAAGGTCACCAGCTGTTCTCTATGACCATGGAAGTGCTGAAAGTGGACTTGCGGGGCGGACGACCACGCCATGGAAGTCTGCAAAGTTTTCATCAGAAAGCTCTTACGAACGCTTCTTGCCAACTGGGCAGGAAATGTTAATATGTTTGTTGAGCGTCTCGTACGCTTGGAGCAAAAACCTCTGGCCAGGAAGGTGCTGCGCCTGTGATTCCAATAACAGAGTGATCCTTTTTGTCACGCACGTGTAATAAAGCAATTATGACTCCCCTGATGTTCAAAATGCTTTTGTTTCTAAAGTGTGAGCAACAGTCATTCCGGAAATACAACCGCACCTGTCAATGAGCGACTCTCCTGTTGAATAAATAACTGTAGCACAAACATACATTATCGAGGGTGAACAGCGAAACGGCAACAAAAGAGAGAAAACATGACGCGAAAAATCGCAACTCGCACGAGCGACCACATCAGATAAAACTAACACTTGCTATATTTAAATTGAAGCATCGCCGGCGCACATTCGGTAGGACGATTACCAATATAGTTAACGCTATAGCAAGTTTATTGTAACTCTTTAAAAACTAACAAGCGCATAGCAGCTGCGCTGTCGAGCCGCGATCCGCCGCAATAATTCCGGCGCTCTCGCTTTCGGTTTCCCCAGAGGCTCCCCCACTGGTGGCGCCGCGGCGGCAGCCAGGAGCACTAGGCCCGCGACGCAGTATCCGCTTCACGCGGCAGGCCGCACCGTGTGTTTTTCATCGAGCGGCCGTGCTCTAACCACTGAATGGAGGTCAGTGGCTCTAACGGACCGTAGAGTTGCTGTATATGCTACCTTTATGCTACATAAAGGTAGCATATACAGTAACTCTAACGGATGGATGGATGCTATGAGCGTCCCCTTTAAAACGGGGCGGTGACATGTCTGCCACCAGGCTCGAAGAAAAAAAAAAAAAAAAAAAGAAGCTTCCTTGTTTCATGTTGGCCTAATACCTTATCTACATTGATTAAATCTATGTTATTATACCAAAAAATATAAATTCACGGTCCATCTCTCTGCCTCTTAAGGCAGAATGACCTTATTTTTCCCCCATTATTTATTTTTGTTCTTTATCTCTACTTTTCTGCCACCAATACTCTAACCGTCTCTTACTTATTTCTATCGCGGACGTGTTCAGCTTTCCATTGTTGTCCCTAAAACCCAAGGCTTCATGTAGACTCGTGCCCACACGTATACCTGGGTGAATATCGCCACATTCAATCAGTACATGTTCCATCGTTTCCTTAGTTCCCCCGCAGCATGTACATTGTTCTTCTTCGTTACTAAATCTCGCTTTATAACTACGCGTTCTAAGGCAGCCCGACCTTGCTTCAAACAGTAAAGCGCTTCCCCTTGAATTATCGTAAAACCTTTCCCTCCTTATTTCGTTTTTTCCTTTTCGGTAGTTACTCAGAGCCGGCTTCTTTTCCATCGCTGTCATCCAATAAGTCCTCTCCGCCTCTCTGACCTTCCGCTTAATGCTCCTTGTTGCCATATCGCCCGCACTGCCAGCCGTATATTTACTGGTGAGCCTCCTAGTTCTTTTTCTCCACTGCGTGTCAACGCTTTTTCTATACAAATACCTGAAAACCTTCTCTGCCCATCTACTCTCCTTCATTTTCCTCAGCCTCTCTTCGAATCTCATTTTGCTCTGCGCTTCCCTCACTTCAAAGCCTGTCCATCCCATATCACCCTTTACCGCCTCATTTGTCGTCTTCCCGTGAGCGCCCAACGCGAGGCGGCCCACCGTCCTTTGATTTACATCCATTCCTGATTGCACCTCTGACTTCATGCACACCACTGAGTTCCCAAATGTAAGCCCCGGAACCATCACACCCTTCCACAGCCCTCGAAGCACCTCGTACCTATTGTATCCCCATAAAGCTCTGTGCTTCATAATTGCAGCATTCCTCTTTCCCTTTGCTACCGATGCTTTCTCTTGTACCTCCATATATCTATCCCCCTCATTTACCCATACTCCGAGGTACTTGTACTCGCTTACCCTCGGTATTTTTTGGCCCTGTATTAATACCGTATGGTCTCCGTGATCATTGAATACCATCAATCCACATTTTGTTGCACTAAATCCTAGTCCTAGAGCCTCACACTCCCTTCCGCATATATCTGCCAGTCGCTGTATATCATCTTGACTGTCCGCAAATAAGACAATATCATCAGCATAAAATAGACCTGGAAGCTTCTGCTCAACCATCGCTCCGACCTGTTTGTGTGACAAATTAAATCCAATGTTGCTACCTTCTAGCGCTTTTTCCATCCTCGCCATGTACAGCATGAATAACAGCGGGGACAAAGGGCATCCCTGTCTCAGCCCCTTGCTGATTTCAACGCTGTCCTTGCTACTTATTCCTTCCCATTTTATACAAACTGTATTTTCTCGGTATATTTCCCTCAAAAGCTGTATACAGTCGTCACCTATGCCCACTTCTTTCAGTATATCCCACAAAATTTCCTGATTAACGTTGTCATACGCCCCGGTAATATCTAGATAAGCTACGTATAAGGGCCTGTTTTCTATTTTCGATATTTCTATACACTGGGTAAGAACAAACAGATTATCGTCTAACCGCCTGTCGATTCGAAATCCATTCTGAAGTTCTCCCAAAATATCATTTTGTTCTACCCACGCTTCTATTTTTAATTTTACTGCCTGCATCGCCAACCTGTATAGCACCGATGTAATTGTTAGCGGTCTATACGAGCGAATGTTATCCTTTTCTCCCTTGCCTTTATAGATTAAGTTCATTCTACTTTTTCTCCAACTGTCTGGTATTTCCCTCTCCTGTAAGCACTTTTTTACGGCTTTCAGCAGTGCTTCTTTAGTGTTATGTCCGAGTTCGTTAATGAGGCTGACGGGAACCCCATCTAAGCCCGGAGTAGTGCGCTTAGGAATTTTTCCTTCGGCCTTCTTCCAATTGAAATTCTCTAGTACTACATCTTCGTCGGTTGCACTCCTTTGCGTACTTTTACTCACCGGGGGAATCCCCTGGGGGACCTTTTTAAACGAATCGGCTGTTATCTTTCGGATGTAACCTAGCGCTTCATATCCTTCCAATTTATTTCCTCCTTCATCTACCATATGTTGTTGCATTGTGACAGACTTCCTACCCAGCGCTTTTAGGTGGCTCCAAAATATCCTAGGCGCGGCCTTCTTCTTTTCGCGAATCTCTGTCATCCAGCGATCACTTTCACCTTTAATTTTTGCCTCGACTAATTTCTGCACAATGGATTTTTGCTCTAAATATATTTCCCATATTTGGTTGACTTCGTCCTGTGGCCGCTTCTCCTTTTTTGCCTTTCTGTGCTCCCGTGATGCCTGACGTCGCATCTCGATCGCTTCCCGGATTTCTTTGTTCCACCAACTTTTTGGCTTTTTCTTTCCTTTCCAACAAATAGTTTTCTTCTCTATTTCCATTTCTTTCGTGATTACATGTAGCAGCTCACTATACTTCCAGTCTTTGCCTGGTAGTTCGTCTACTTTTTCCTCGACTCTTGCGGCTATATTTGTTATTTGTTTGTCATTTAGATACGAGCTGCCAAACTTTGATTCTATGTTCTTATTTTCAGTCTTATATCCCATTTGTAATATTATGCGTTTATGATCACTACCTAAGCTGTTAATGCCTTCTTCGTCTATTCTCATCTCTCTAAGTTTGTCATATATTCCTTCTGTCATGAGACAGTAATCAATGCTCGATTGCCTGTTTCTGACTTCCCACGTGATCTGCCCCTCACACTTAGGCCCCACGTTAACTATCTCAAGACTATGTTGCTCGCAGAGATCTAGCAATAACTTGCCATTGGTGTCTGAATATCCGTCAAGGTCATGAATGTGAGCGTTCATGTCCCCTAGAAGGATTATCTCGGCATCATGACCAAATTCTTTAATATCGGTGCTTATGCATTTCACTATCTCCAGATTCTTTTCTCTGCAGTTATTGCCTGTCCACAAGTAAGCTACACCTAGCCACGTTTTCTTTCCACCTACTGTGCCCGAAACCCACATGTGCTCTGGACACGTTTGTTTCACTCTCTCCCATTTTGTTCTGCTATGAATTAGCATTCCAACCCCCCCACCTCTCCTTTCTGATGTGATCCTGTTACATCCTTCCCAAACATAATTTTCAATGTGTGGTGGCTCTTCCAAGTCTCTAAGGTGTGTTTCTGTAACCGCATAAACACCTATCTGTTCCTTGTTTAACTGTCCCTCAATCTCTAACCATTTTGCCTTTTTTCTGCCACCCTGCATGTTAATGTAACTAATTGCAACACGCGCCTTCTCCCTTCTTTTACCTTTTCTCTGCTTTTTCGCTATACTACCTGTCAAAGAGTCCCCCTGGTTGTTTTCCTCATTACAAGCTACCATGGGCACCGAAGGGCCCGCGTGCCCCCCAAAAAAGCTACTGCGCGTCCTGCAAGACGCCAACCCACCTCATGGCCAAGCCTCCTATCGAAGTGTATTCCGTCTCTTCGAAAACCACCCCACCTGTGCACCTCTCTGTTTATTTCCACTACCTCGATGCCTTTCTCTCTACTCATCTGCCATATCTCTTTGTTTGCGTCGACAACCGCTCTTTGCAGGTTGCCGTCACGCACCGGTACCTCCGGTATTGTGCATACCACTATCTGCACCTGAGGGGAAATGGCGCGCATGTCATCGACCCCTTTCGCCAATGTGGTCGCTAGTTCGGCTGATTCGTTACTCAACACGTCGTTTAGACCTCCCGCGATTATCACGAGGTTACGTCCATTAGACTTAGCTGCGAGTTTTGCGTTAGCTTGTCTCATCACTGATCCCAGCCTATGGCCCGGGAACTTTCCTATTAAAACTCGTTTGTCGCCTCTCACCCTTTCCTTGACTGCTTCTGCGCATGTAGCTAAATTCGAGTCCCCGGCGATTATCACGTGATCCGACTTTTCTGGTGGACTCTCCCGCACCTGGCCACTGCACCTGTTACTAGCGCGTGCTACTGCTGTTGTTTTGTCCCCTCCCGTTCCCATGACTACTTCGCGGAAGGTGGGTCCTGTGTCCCTTGCACCTGTCTTTTCCAAACCTGTTTCCCCCTTCGCGCCTACCACTGTGGGGGTCGATGCCCCATTTTTCCCGCTGTCGCCTGCTTCCCTGTTCCCCGTGGCTACATTTGCTGGCATGGCTACCTTTGCCAATCCCTCCTCGGCTGACTTAAGCCTTTCCGCCATAGCCATCGTTTTTTCCCGCTCTGTCGCTACCGCTTTCTCCAGCTCGGAGATTCTCACCTTGAGCTCATTCTGGGCGGCCATCATTATTTCCATCTTCGCCTCTAACTCGCATTGCTTACACTTGTCGTCAGCTCTCTCTGTCGTCTCATCCTCACAAACCTCTATTTTCCGCCCCATTCCGCATCCTGAACACTTTACGGTCTTTTTGACCATGGCTATAGAGCATTCACGCGGCAGATTAGATACACTTAAAGCCAAATGATATCACAAAACTCCGCAAGTATGTTACACTTCAAAGCACCTGTGCACCTTTCAGCCACGTGGTGGCCAAAAAAACAAAAAACGGACCGATACTGCAAGCGCCATCTGTGTATAGCGCGCGAAAACTTACGTTCGCCAAAATTGTCGTGAACTGGAAAGAAACCAGGCAACACTGTCCCTTCTCTGTGCACGTCTGCGAACATTATTTGTCAAAACGTCGTCAGAACTAGTCAGAACTATTCTAGTTCACTGTAATCAGAACGTTTCATAGCCGTACGTCCCACCCTAGCCAAGGCAAATCGAACAGTAGTAATTGAACACATGAGAGGAAGTTAACGTGCGAGTCTACGCTTGGCGGTTACTCACCGTTCAGGACAGTCCAAGGCGGGCGCGACTGATCAGGAAAAGCAGCTCTGGCAATACGTCACAGTGATGAGAAATGGCAAAGCGTTTGCTGCTTGGCACGACATCGCACAACCGGAGACGTTCGTGCTTGTACCACCAGAGAACACCCATACACTTGTACCACTTCGCGAAGAACGTTTCGTTGGTTTCGTACGCCTGCACCATGGATGGCCAGCACGGAGCGACCGTAGCAGCTGACCACGCATGCGCCCGAGAGATAACCAAGTTTCGGTTTTGTGATTACGGCGATTCGGTTCTTGTTTTGATCAAACAAAGCAAGTTAACAGACGCGTCTTTTTTTTTTTTTTCCCCCGCCTGGAACCTCTAACGCCATTTCTGCCATTCTCTGAAGAAACTTGATCCATCCTCATGCGTGTAGCGTTCGCGGGAAACACGCACGACTTCGCACATTGCACAGCTTTCGTCCGGGTAATGGATGCGAAATAAAATCGTGGGGTTTACATATCGCAGTCCAAATTTGTAGCTGTCAGCATCGATTGCTAACAGCTACATTACATTCAGGAGCACTGGTGCTGCATAAAAAAAGTGTTATATTAAACAGATTGCTGACAGAGCAAAAGTTGACCATGTCATTACCGCCTTCATTTCGGTACCCCAAATCAAGTTTGCCAATATCCTGGTGCTCCTTCGTCACGAACTTCCATGTGGAAATCGCCAAAGATATACAGCACATTGTTTATTGACGTTTTCGCTATGCATCATCTTGCAGATGGCTATAAATTTCTTAAATTTCTTCATAAGCTTCCGAAGTTCGGGTATTTAAACAAGGGTTTAGTATGTTGGGCGACCTTTTGTCCCAAAGAGAATTATGTTATTGCTTACTGGGTTACTGCATAATACTTCATTTTTACTGCCTCACTTACTATAAATGCTATGGCATTCTGCTTTCATTGTTTCACTGCCAGAGTAAAAAAAAAAAAATCACCAAATCTTTTTAAGTACGCAATGATGTAAAATGCAGCGCTAGGACGAATACAAAAGGACAAGATGACAGGACACGCACTAGCACATGTCCTGTCTACTTTCTTGTCCTTTTGTATTCGTCCTAGCGCTGCCTTTTACATCATTTTGAATCCAAACCAACCCGCCAATCTATCTGTTATTCTGCAATGCTTTGGAAGTATCCTGTCATGTGCCTGTCCATTTCAGCTTGCTAATCCTTAATAGAACAGATATATTTTTTTCTTCCCACCTGTCCTTTGATTCCTAAACTTCCTCCATACATACTTCTAACATTCCAAGTGCCTCGTACTAAAGCTCTTGGATTATTGGACTCATTTTTTTTTTTTAATCCCTTGATTTCACAAAGGCTCCGAGCGATAAATACCATAGCATAAACTACTTGTCGATACAGCTCTTAACAACTTCCAGTAGAGGATGCCTTCAAACCTGAGGGCTCCAGCAACTTGGCTTTCTTCACAATGTTCCTACTCACTATGTTTTATAGGTAGGGCTCCGTGTTTTCGGAGTTTATTTTTCTTGAAATTTGGAGGGTGTTTTTCGGAGTTTATTTTCTTGGCGGAAATTCGGCGTTTATATATCAGAGTTTATTTCTCGTAAATTTCCAATTCACCGAATTTTGGTGTTTAGTTTTACATTACAAGTTGTTGCAATGCATTCTTATTAATCTTATTTCCAATGAAAGTATGCTGCATTGTTGCTGATAATCTTGTTTTTCCATCCTTTCATTTCTTGTCACTTCCTGTTCATTCACCCTGTTAATAGGCTGTCGATGTGCACTGCTGTGCACTCGCCACAATGTACTATTGGGGGGAGCAGGAGCTAGTCAAGCTGCTTCTCAGCTTTTTCTCCCAGCCTCCCTCATCTTCTTGATGAAAAATAAAGGACTCATTATTATTATTATTATTATTATTATTATTATTATTATTATTCTCAATATTCCGAAATCTTAGATGAAATGATATCTGAACACAAGAACATGTCAACACACTAATTGTATTTTAGATATCTCGAAGATTTGAATGCACAAACACATATACATACAAGCACAAATACTTGACTACAAAACACCTAAGTCTGTTTGTATTACAACCTTAAAGCTTGCTGTAATAGACGCAAGCATACTCTACGAGGTTGCCGCCACTGATGGAGGTGCGCTCCTCTCAATTGATGATTGTCAGCTTTGAAAATGCCCTCTGAACATTGAAAATGCCCTTTTAAAATCAGAGCTTAACAGATAAATCCGAATTGTCAAAAATTTTACTGGCGAGTGCTTATTGCATTTTTTTCGAATTTGTCCAAAAACACTGAGCCCTATTTATGGGCAATGAGTAAGGGACTAGTTTGCCATTGCTTTTTTCCCTTGCCATGTCACCGCTGCTAAAACACGTGCGAGTGTTTGTCCAGCTGTTCAACCAATGTTACTCACCGTGACATTACGGTCTACAACACTGCCTGAAGTCAGGATATCCGATATAGTGTGGCCCTACTAGCCTGTGCCACTAGAGTGGCCCTGGTAAACTACCATCGGCATAGCTGCTAGGGAGCCCTTCAATCACGTCAAAATAGGGATATAAGCTGCTAAAGATGGCAGTTCCCATATCTGGTGGTGCATATAAGATCATATGTCTGCAATGAATGTCTTTTTTGCCTACTCACTCAAGTGCTCAAATAGACTCCTCAAAGTTGTGGCTTTCTGTCAGCTGGTGGGACACTTGTCACCATAGGCATGCGCAGGGGGGGCAGTGGGGCGGCCTCCCCCACCTAGTCACCTAAGAGGGGGGAGACGCAAAGTCTGCCCCATACATTGACTTAATAGGAAGGGGGGGCACTGCGAAGAACCTTCGCACCCCCCCCCTGAAGGGGAACCCTGCACACACTTATGCTTGTCATACCATCTGTACTGCACAACTGTCATTTTTGGGCACACCATGTCCAATGTGCACTGCATGGAACGTACTAGCACATGACAAGGCATAGTTTATCTATGAACAGACCCCAGTTAGGGATGAATATTTTCGCACCTCACAGTTCACGAGTGCACCGACATGCCAAGCAAGTGAAATGCGACGCAAATGAATGTTCTTGGAAAGGATTATGCTTGATGACCATACTCATACCATCAAACAAGTGATAGAGAAATGAGCGGAATATAGTAACCAACCCCTACACATAGCCTTCATAGATTACGAGAAAGCATTTGATTCGGTCGAAATCCCAGCAATCATGCAGGCACTACGGAATCAGGGCATCGAAAAATATATAAAAATACTGGAAGAAATTTACAGCGGCTCCACAGCCACCATAGTCCTCTATAAAGAAAGCAAAAAAATTCCAAAGAAGAAAGGTGTAAGGCTCGTACTTATGTGCAAAGCAGAAAAAGGCTTACAAAGAGGATTCAACTTAAATTGAGGATGACGCAGCGGGCCATGGAAAGGAAAATGAAAGGTGTAACTTTAAAGGACAAGAAGAGAGCAGAGTGGGTCAGGAAACAAATGGGCGTTAAGGACATCTCAGTCAAAATCAAGAAATGGGCATGAGCACAGCATGTAGCAAGAAGGCAAGATAAGCATCAAGAGTAACAGACTGTATTCCAAGAGAAGGCAAGCACTCAAAGGGGAGACAGGAGTTTAGGTGGGCAAATGAGATTAAAGGACCCCCGACACCAAATTTGGAAACTCGAGATGCTTGTGCTGTTTGATAGTCCTGCTTGCGTGGGCACTTCTGACCGATTATGACTAACGAACGTTCCTTTAAGATATTTTAATTTGGTTTTAAAGTAAGCGTGAGTGCTGACCTGAGTTTTCAGCACCTCGCAAGATCGCCACTAGTATGACATAGACAGAGGCCCCTTGTGATGTTCCACAAAAAAGCGAGTATTGTCGATGTCTTGGAACATCCACGGGCCGCACATGAAACTGCGACTGGCACCCAACGAGGGCTCTTGTTCCTCACTCTGTTGTCGGGCTTACCAACTAGCTCAGCTCTCTGTTGTTCTAAATTTCATTCTTCACCGCGCACGAGTCCCCCGATTTGAAAACTGCACGTTCAGCGCCACCGAAGCTTGAGCGTGTGTGGTCTGAGGCGCTCCCTTGATGTGGGGCACTAGTTTCTTACGCTTATAGGTGGCCATTTTGAAGTGACGCTAAAATTGGTCACAAAAAATGATGCTAGCATTAATTATATGATACATTAGAGCATTTACAATTCAATTTCGGCATTACCAAACACAAGGCTATAAGTTACAGTAAAAAAGTCACAAGCAAAAATTTTGCAGTCCAGGGTCCTTTCAGAAGATTGCGTGGATATCGTGGTCGCAGCAAGCACAGGACCCAGTTGAGTGACGAGAAATAGAAGGTGGCTTTGCCATGCAGAGGGCGCAGTCAGGCTGGTGATTATGATGATGCTTCATGATGATGCAGTGTGTGATATGAAAGTGTGAGTACTGCAGTAAGCAGCCTTTCAAGAATATAACACTTATACACTGTCACCGGCAGTACAGTTTGTTAACTAGAAAGATTTGCTTCTATTTTGCTGCTGCTGCTGCTAGACTCTTTTGCCACGAGTATCTTCTTCCGGTAGAACTTCAGCTCTTCTATGCTCTCTAGAATGTCTGGCATGGCCCTGAAATGCAAGAGATAAGAGCAACATGTTATGGTACAGAAACTTTGCTTTTTATTTTTGAAAGTACCTTATGCCTGCTATAAAATTTCAAATACCCCCGTAAAAAACAACCATGACACCACTTACACTACAAAAGGACCGAGGCCACTATACTGTCTCTGAAAGGCGTGCCAGTTTTATCATGTGATGTGCTTGACAAACAACAAGCAGAGGGGTTTACACCTATAATCAATACGTTACTAAGGTGTTTGAACATAATTATTTCCATAACTACTTCCAGCTTCAATACATCGCCTCAGTGTTCCTTCGCAGCAGAACAGAAACTTTGTTATATTGAAGTCTTCATCTTCAAAAGTGTGCCTAGTGAAGAACAGGCACAAACGAAAACGTACAGAACATAAGGCAACGTCCTGTACGTTTTCGTTTGTGTCTGTGTTCTTCACTAAGCGCACTTTTGCAGTTGAACCAACACCAACTAGCCCACCTTATAGCACTCCTCAATATATTGAAGTCACAGGTAAACACGCTTTGTTACATTGAGGTTCACAACACATGGTGTTCTATGGATATGAAGTTGTGAAAAGTGAAATACTTTGTTAAATAGAGAATTTCGTTCCATTGAAGCTCATTATAATGAGGTTTAATTGCATATTGAACTACTTTGTGATCCTCTTGGGATTCCATACATCCAGGCTTTACTGTACCACACTGTGGTTGGTAAACAAATGTTAACTGTAGTTTACACTGCAGCTTACACATCTAATAGTCAAGTACTTTGCTACCTTTCTTGGAACTTTGCCTTGCAGGCAAAGCAAAACTGCTACTTGAGATTGAGTGACTTCAGATTGTGTGTTTCTCAAAACACCATGAAATTCCGATCAAGCGCCCTCTGCAATTTCACTGCTAATTTCAAATTTCCATTCCATTCCGGGAAAGTGATAATGCATAGGAGTTTCAGTGCACTCGGAAAAAAAAGCAAACAAGAGAAGAATGACAGCGGTCTTTCGCTGTTGGTTCTTCCCTCATTTCCTTTTCTATTTGAGTGCGCCTATGACAAATGCATAGCATGCTCGACCTTGTAGCAACTGTGTACCTGTGGGATGCTGTTTTCAGCTTCAGGGCTTGGTAATACTCCTCCCTGAACCACCGCCTGCAATGAAGGCAAGCAATGTGGTAACCTAAATGACCTCCAAACTTGACACCAGTCGTTCAGAAGGGGGAAAGGTGTGCTCATTGCCACTAAGATCCCACACAGGCACTAACATGATCTGTACTATGTTAGCTCATGGGAGCTAGGTAAAAATCCCACCCACGTAGCCTGCTTACAAATTGTGGACTGTGCGCCAGGACTAAGGGTGGTCAGCTGCAGCTTGAAAGGGACCACAAATATCAGGGATAAATATAGACTGATAAAATATACTTGAAAAACACAATTTTCTAAGTAAGAGATTTTTTATCAGATAACTTTTTAGTGTCCTTTAAAGCCAAGTGGGCAGGAGGGCACATTTTGCTACTGCAGGTTCATCTAAGAAGTGTACAAGTTTTCAGGAACTGCAGACCGGATATGGCCAGAGGGCCTGCAGCAAACCTGAGAGAAAGCATTCTTACAAATATATTTGAAATGGTCACAATATTACTCTTATAACACTTAATAATTCTTAGGGTAGTACAGTAAAAGCTCGTTAATTCAGATTTCACAGGACTGGAAAAAATGTCCGATGTAAACGAATTCTCAAATTATCAAAAGTATCAAAAAAACAATTAACCAATGTCTATTACGTCAATACACTTTCATTTTCTTGATGAATACGTAAATCCCGTACTTACTAAGCAGAAGAGCAGTTTAAAAGCTGCAATTTCCACCACTCACAACCTTGTTCACAATGTGACCGTAGCTCAAGACCTTCCTGTCTTAACTAAAATGAAACGTGCTAACCAGAAATTAACCAGAAACGTTGTAACCGTCATCACTGTACGGTTTGCGCTGGTGGCAATGGTGATGCAGACTGCGCCGCTTCGTTTTGGTTGTCCATGAACACAGTTTTCACTCCTTTGTGTCACACACTTGCAGCGCTTCGCGCTCGGCGCACTCCAAGAATAGTCCAAATTAACCGGGCTGCAGCCAAATATGACTGAATTAATGAGAGTTTGATGCCATTAAACAATACGTATGCTTGCCGGGACCAGAGAACGCGTCCCAATTATACGATTTTCCTAATCAATGTATGTCGAATGCACGAGCTTTTACTGTATAAACAGAAAACACCTCAACTAAGAACAAAAAGAAAGCTAGCTGGTAAGTGCTACCAGCAGAGAGACAATATCAACATGCTCCAGAAAGACACGCATACCTAGGGGCAGAGTGAATATCAAATCCACAGAAATCGGCACATTGCTACATTCACATGCAAATAACATTTCGTTCTTTTCGAGCTGCACTGCTCCAGAAGGCTGCCAACCCATGACTGAGACCTGTTCTTCCTTCGCTGCATTGTTCTCCAAGTCCGTGCGCAGCAATCACAGGCCTCCTTAGCAGTTGGGTCGTTCCACGCCAAACGTCCCAGCCCTTTTGGTGACCATTTCAAATGTACTTGAAAAAAAAATCGTGCCGATTTATTACACTGAAAACAGTGAATTGCTAGAATATTTCAGAGAGACAAAAAATTGGGTCACGTGGGAGCCTTCCAAATTTCGTGGAATGTCGTCTTAATGTTGTTTGTCACTAATTTCATTCTGAGAGTATCGTTTCTCATTTCAATACAAAATTTGGTTTACTTAGTAAGCAAAGGCGTTTGGGTAAGATATTCAAAGCTCAATGATATCGCTGCAACTTTCCTGCCATATACGCCTGCAGAAATTTTGCTAAAATGTTCTGTGTTTGCATTTTTTTTTGTTGTAATATTGCACTATGTATGAATACCTGAGTAATTAATATGTACTCTATGGAAGGTATATTTAGCGCTAAAAATATTTTCAGACCACTGAAGTTTCTACCTCCACATCCACACTGAGATGCAATTTACACCACGTGGCGCTCCAATTAAAAATCAACTTTATATCCTTCTTTCCTAGCAAGTTCCATCATTACATTTTTTGTTTCAAGAAAGAAAATAATTTTTGAAGTTCCCCATTGATGGTAGTGGGGAACTTCTATGAGGAGGCTGCCATACGACCAAACGGGAATATAGCCATCAGTGGGAAATTTAAAAAATTATTTTCTTCCTTAAAACAAGAAAATGATGAAACTTACCATATAAGATAAACTATTTATTTGCTTTCAATTGAGGTATAAAGTTAATTTTTATTTGGAGCACCACGTAGTGTAAATTACATCTCAATGTGGACCAAAATGATGACTTTCCCAAATTTGTGATTTTTCTCATAAAATTTAAAAACTTCAGTGGTCTGAAAATATTTTTAACACTAAATATACCTTCCATAGAGTACGTATTAATAACTCAGATATTCATACATAGCACAATATTACAATAGAAAAAATGCAAACATAGAACATTTTGGCAAAATTTCTGGAGGCGTATATGGTAGGAAAATTGCAGTAATAGTATTGACCTTCAAATAACATTCACAAGCCCCTTTTCTTACTCTGTAAACCAGATTTGGCATTGAAAATCAGTTCTGCGGAATCCCGCAAGGTGGCGGAAGAAAGGGAAAATAGACAACCACCCATTTGTAGCACGAAGCCACAAGGAAATCCGTATGTATGGTGGCTAGAGGGGGAAGTGTGACGGGCGCTGTATCCCCGCCGTGGGAGAGCGATGCGCGGAACGCAATGAAAGTTCTGGCCGCCGCAAGGGGCGCTGGTGTAGTAGTAGGTGCTCGCGCTCGCCGCGCTTGCTTTGGCTCGTCTGGACTCGTTCGTTCTCTCTGTGCTGTGCCGTCACCTTGTTCGGATGCCTTGCCTTCGCTGTCGTCGTTTGTTTACCCGCCACTGTACCCACGTGTTCTGCGAACCATGCCGTCAAATCGCGCAAGTACGTGCTTCGTCCCTGGCTGTAAAGGCGGGTATAGATAGTGCTCGGAGAAGCTTTCGGTCTTTAAATCCCCGAAGGATCTCTCGAGGCGAGAGCAGTGAGCTCGAAATAATAAGCGGACTGACAAAGAGCTGACAAGGGACAGCGTTGTTTGCGAGCGGCACTTCGACGTGAGTTTCATCGGAAGGACATACCAACACATTATAAACTGTAACAATGATTGTTCGCGGGCCAGTTGGTACATCTTGAACATGAAACAGCGCGCTTAGACAGGACAGAAAGTTACAAGAAGCAGACAGACTGCGTGCTTCTTGTAACTTTCTGTCCTGTCTAAGCGCGCTGTTTCATGTACATTATAAACGGTGAGGTTGTTGAGATACCCCGCGTTTGTCAGAAGACGCTGTGCCTACGGTGTTTCTGGACGCACCAAAGTACTTTACCAAAAAAAAAAAAAAAGCAGACAGGAGTGTCCAAAAATAAGGGAGCGCCAAAAACTTGAAGTTGAGGAGGGTCAAGTAATTTGACCTCTTAACGTGATAGGGGAGTATGTGATAACAAATGTCTGATATAATTATGGGATGACAAATGTGTGATAAATAAACATGTCCTTGCATGTATTTAGTATGCATCTAAAGCCGTAAGTTAACAGAAATCGTTGGTCCTTGCATAGACAGAACTATCGCTAAAATAATAAAATGCTCAGTATCAAAGAGCCTCCAGCTGCAGCATTCCGATCTCCACTTCAATTTTCTCAAGGAAAAGGAGCCGGAAATTGTAAATGCTTTGAACATTTCGCGCTCAAGAGCACTTCAATTTTCTCAAGGAAAAGTAGCCGGAAAATGTAAATGCTTTGAACATTTCGCGCTCAAGAGAACCCCCTACAATACAGAGGAAATGGAGGGGGGGAAGTAGGTGCGGACTAAGAGAGAAAAAAAAAACGCGCTGCACTGCAGCCAATATACTCGCTATGAACCATTGTAAACAGTTTACACTTGACCAAGAGGAAAGAACACTTTAAAGTCAGCTGAGCTCTGCAGCCGAGCAAGTGGTTTAGTTCAACTGAAGCAGACTATAAATATGGTAAAAGCAGCGCAAAAGGAATATGATAATAAGAATGACACAGAACCAGCGCTGAACAGTTCAGCGCCTGTCCTGTGTCGTTCTTCTCGTGTTGTCGTCTTTTTGCGCTGCTTTTACCATGAAAATCAGCCAACTAGCCAAGTTCTTGTACACTGTAGCAGATTAAACATGTCGAAGCAAACCGATATTAAGAAACATTTAAATATGAAAGCCTGGAGCACGGGCCTGGAGGCACGCCAGTTCCGTCTGGTTTAAAAGCATTCTTGGTTTTCTTTTTTTTCCTCTTGCTTAACACCGCTAACAACTTGTAACACATGCTTCTTAGCGAAACAAACACGTAGCGCCTTCAACAGCACGGGCGCGGGGTATAAGCGATTATTAGAAACAAGTGAAACTAACGTTTAGCGGCTATACGCAAAGCAGGCAAATGCCGCCGCAAGCACCTACGGCGCAGGTAGCGCCACCTGGTGTGACCGCCATCTTTCATTGGGAATTCGTACAGCCCTCCGCTCTCGCCCGTCACACTTCCCCCTCTAGCCACCATACCGTATGGATTTCCTTGTGGATTTGTGTGTTGTGGTTGTCTATTTTCCCTTTCAAATTTGGCATTGAAACGAGAAACGATACTTTCAGAATAAATTTTGCAACAAACAACACTCAGACGACATTCTGCGAAATTCGGAAGGTTCCCACGTGACCAAAAATTTTTTTCTCTCCGAAATAGTCTAGAATTCACTGTTTTCAATGCAATAAATCAGCAAAATGTTTTTCAAATACACTTGAAATAGACGCTGAAATGGCTGGGACGTTGTGCATGAAATGACTCAGTTGGAAAAAGGTCCATGGCTGAAAGCTAGCCATAACAAGAGTTGCCTGACCCTGTCCATGGAGAGTGGTACTGTTGTTGAAAGTTCAGCACTTGTCCTTGTCATTTTCGTTCTGTCCGTATGTTTCTTTTGTGCTGCAGTATCTGAGAATTGCAAATGAATTCTGCGAAACCTCACAAGGTGGCAGAAAGGTTATGAAAGAGCGGATTGACAACCGCCTGATTACAGCCGAAGCCACAAGGAAATCGATACGGATTTCTCAGAAAGGAAAGCTTCTAGATGAGGAAAAATTTGCCCTGGTATCTGGGATAGAACCCAGAACCAATGCCTTTCAGATGCGGTCACTCTACCAACTGAGCTAGGTCGCTGCCATTTGCGAGGATCCTGGTTAGCTTAACTGGTAGAGCGACCGTCCCGAAAAGGCACTGGTCCTGGGTTTGATACCCAACTAGCCCATACCAATACCTTGATGGAATACCAATCTTGATGAAATATCAACTAACCTGTACCGATACTTTGATACCCAGACCAGGCTGAATTTTTCTACAACTAGAAGCTTTTCTCTCTGAGAAACCTGTATGGATTTCCCTGTGGCTTTGGCTACAATCAGGTCAATCATCTCTTTCAGTATTTCATAATTATGTACCAACACACCCAACTCGCCACTTCAATCATTTTTCTAGTGCCATCACAACTATTCTTCATGAAAGACTGCACTATTCCTGGTATTAATTCTTCCTTCAGGAGCTTGGGCATTAACTTAACTATTTACATTTAATAAAGCTTTCTGCATGCGCTCGCAAACAGCCACTTCAATCCCCATGAGCTGTCTTCCCTAGGACGTCGAGAGAGGCCAGTGAGAAAGTGCGACTGAAATCAGTTATTGCTTGTGGGCAGTGACAATATTGTGGAACTGATTACGCTAGTATGTGATTTAGTGTGGCAAGAATTCAGAGGTGAATCTGGGCCTTGCTCCTTCAAGCATGTTGATGATTACAAAAAAGTTAATCACACACAGTCCACACACCTTGACAGCTTGCAGGGTGCACAGTTGGAACTATCAAGCATCTGTAATCTGCTGGCCATATGAAGAGAAATGGGGTAAGTACAAACACCAACAGCACCTTGCAAGCTCCTTGACAGTGCTGACATCCACGATGCGATAGTGGAGCAAGGCATCCAGCCGGGGCATGTCTCGCTGCAAAAAGCGACGGTCCACATAAACTGTGCTGCCAGCAAGTGGACACTGGCCAGGTGTCACCAGACCCCCGACATAAGTGCAGAGCTGGTCTTCCGCCTCCTTGACTGTTAGATGACTCTTACGGCATGCCTCAGTCAGTCCCGACTGTGTGTACAACACAATGGAATGACGAGTGAAGGGAGACCGGATAGCTTAAAATGCCCACTAAGGTTTTGATGTTCATACACCATTGAAAACATTAGCCCAGCTGGCAAGCAAATTCGCAATGTAGAGAGGGGGTGGAAAGAAATGAAAACAGCGTGGCGTGCTGTTTTCATCATGCTTTGACCTTGATGACAATAAAGAGATGCTAGAATGGTTCTTGATTGTATCATGGATGACTCTAGTGGCTTTTTATCACCATCCAGGCTACAACCGCATGAAAAGAAATGCAAAACAGCAGAGAATGTAGATGGTGCACTGTCTGCGTTTCTTTTCGTCCCCACTGTTTATAACTGACATTCTAGTACATGCAGAAAACATTAAAGCTGCAGTGGTTTGGCACAGAACCATTACTCACTAGTAAAGCCAAATGTCTCAATCTCTACGCAGTACCTCTTTGTGAAGCAGGCCACTTGTGTAAAAGATATCACTGCCAATGACAATCACTGAGATCTAAAAGAACTGAGCTTTTCACATTCACCTTCAGTGTGTCTTTGAAATGCAGCGCTGCACGTTGTAGCTTCATGTTCCTTGACGTTGGTCACTTGTAGTTTTAAGAGTGACTGTACAAGGCCAAGAGCTGAATTTTTGTTTAATAGCTAGTCATGACACCAACACACAAATTATCACGAAAAGAACTACAAATTGTAAGCTGCAGACAAGGCTGTAAAAAAGAGAAGTAGAGGGAGAATACTGCTTTAACAACTACTGCAAGAGGCTGACAAACGAGGCGATGCATGTGCAGTTTGAATTTCAGCCTCTGTGGAAGGTGCGCCAGACTCTTCATGGCTCTCTTAATCTGTGTGCGTCGCCTTTCTTGTCCTCGTTTTCTCTTGCGCTGTATCCCCTCCGCTCTCTTAATCGCCAGAAAATATACAAAGGTCATTCAGAAAACATAGACCACAAGGTCACAGCAACTGCCTTTTGAGATCATGAAGCTGCTTCTTTGGTGGATCTCATACTAAAGGCAGTACAATCAACGCAAATTGTTATTTTTAAAATCTAAGAAAACTACAGCGAGCCTTCCAAAACAGCAGGTGAGGAATGCTTTCTGAGAGAATTCTGATTCTTCATGATTCTAAAATGAGGGGGGCAATTAAGACAGACACAAAAAATGCACAAGACAGGACGAGGTTTTCTTGTGTTTGCAAATTAAGAGAAACACGAAGAAACCTCATCTTGTCTCAATTGTTCACTGTGTCTGTCTTAATCCGTCCTACTCCTTTTAAGTCGTGCTTCACCAACTGGTCCCACAAGAAGTGCTCTTGAGCTTCTTCACTGCTGCTGCAACTCAACACTGTTGGATAGATTCATGTACAAAGAAGCGTGAAGGGGTGCCAGTGGGGGGGTACGTCGCTTATGCGGGAACTGCGAACTTTGATCAAATGGATGTGGTCGTGCATGCAATCTTGAACATGCTGTGCTCTCACCACTTACTTCGCACTGAAGCAATAGACGTACAGCATGAAAACCGCTTCACTCGTGGGAGTGGCCGTATTCCCTTACACCAGCATTTTTTAGAGTCTACACCAGATCGGATCCTAAAGGATTTGGCTGCTAGCCTTACTTCGTATAACATTCCAATTTATTTGCTATCACATTATTTGCTTTGCCCCTGCAGTGAAAGTGTGACTTTTTTTAGGTGCCCACTCAGTGGAAAGTACCAAGAGAGCAAAGAGTGCACGAACCTTCCCATGCTGCTCCCTGCACCAGTCGCCCATCTTCACGAGAATGTCATCTGGTTGGTGCAACACCAAGTTGAGCCCCTGCATGCATCGACACAAGTGGATGCAGCATCACCAGAAGGTGATTGGACAAAGTTCACAACACATCCATAGCATAATCGTTTGGATTCAAAGAGAATGATGACCACTTCGCACAAAAGTAATAGGGGCAAGGGGAATGCAAAATGCTTTAACGCTTCATTTGCTTGTGCCCCTCCAATTATATTACACTAAGCAACCGCAGTTTATGACCGACTAGCCCAGCAGTTTTGGGTGCCTGGTGTTTTTCTAAAGTGCAACAAGCTTAGACTCAGCCTAATCAACATGTTAGCACGCTTTATACATATTTCAATGCTGTTAACTGGCATTATGTTCTGCGCAACATTTAACTTTTGAATTTATATGCTTAAACAAAAATTTAAGTTCATGTTAGTTACTTTTAATGTAATATCTTAAGAAATATGCCTCTTTGTTGCTGTCATTGTTCCTTGAAGACACCTCATAAGCAACGTTCGGATACTCTGCATCAGAATTCATATGCTATTGAATACCTGCATTGTGAAAAAAATGTGTGGGCTGTATGCACTGATTCGTCACATAAAAAAAAAAAGGCCTGCAGATAACACGCAGCAGTGGCAGCATAAGCTGGAGGAGCGGCCTATCTATAGCCCGATGTAAACTCTCTCAGGGCGACTACTGCAAGTATAGTTGCGAGGTGCCCACTACGCCATAATCATCATATTTTGCAAAGTAGAAAAGTACCCACTATGCTATAATTCATTTCACGAAGTAGTGAAAAGTACCCACTATGCCATAATTCATTTCACGAAGTAGTGAAGTACCCACTACGTGCCTGTAAAGCAATATGTGCACCTATGTAGCTGCACACTTTGATGATGCTGTGGCTGACAATGATGAATTATGGTTGAGCCCTTTGTAATGGGTGAGAAGCTTTAAAACGCCCACTCGTTATGCAACTGACATTGTGCGATGCCTGGTGTTATTCCACTCTTCCGCCTGGCAATATTACATCTAACATGACGCCTATGTAGGGTCTTTTCGCAAAGAACTTTCAAGCACCGGCGTGTATGTGTGGTAGAATACTTGACTGCTACACAAAGTGGCTGGGTCGAACCCTGTTCTTTTTCTTTTTTTTTTTGTGAGCGAGAGCTGCGACAAACACCAGTGGTGGCAGCGAACAACTACGCAATCAAAATCAGCCGTTGTTATGAGCGCATAACAGGTTAAGCTGTAAACTATAGGCTCAAGTAAAGCCGACAGTCAATAAAATCTGTTACGACATCTTTTCTGTAAAAACAAAACCTCTAATAAAATTTTAGTGCATTAATTCTGAGAGCATGGTGCTACCAGCCTACTGCTGTTATTGCGCCTTGATACCCGTCATTCCATGCAGGGTGGCTTGAATGAGTCAGTGTGTGCCCCATTCAGGCACTCAACTGGCCAGACTAGCATGTTGTGCTCGGCTTAGTAAATTCTCTCAGTCAGTCTGCCTTACGAGAAAGATGTCTGGCCACCACAGAGACAGCTAGTATATGTCTGCTTCCAAAAGATGAGAAAAAAAGAAAAAAGGTTCTTGTGGATGGCTCATGTCAAGAGCAACAAGTGGCAGTCGACAAAATTGCTAAGGTGTACGCACTGTGAAACTCATCATAGCGTAAAATTCCACTTACTTGAACTCCTTTAAGTGCAGTGTCCCCATATGTGGACTGACCTTGCTTTTGCCAGTATTGCTAACTAGTGGCTGCATTGTACAATGGATAAATTGAATCTCCAATATACTGAGTGTGTCTTCACTAAACTTCAATGTGCTGCATATGACTGCAGCTCATTACTCTGGTGAAGGCACTGCAATGTTCAATGGATCGTTCAACACGCCGCCGTGTTCCATGACCAACGTCAAAAGTATAATTTTTATTTGCTCAAGATGAATACAACAACAAAATGTTATGCACAGACTTGGGACTAACTCGATGCTTTTGATGCAATAATTGAACATGACTGACTTCAGAAAATAAATCTTTACTTATATGCTCATTTTGATTAATTACTAAAACTTGCAAGGAACAAAATATTTCCTCCTTTTATTTTGTGAAATATAACATGAAGTGCCTTGGGATAAAGTTGTGTAAATTGGACACAAGTGCTGACAGTCCGTCATAATTCACACCTGGAAGGGCTAAATAAAGGCAGTGTGTAAAGTGTTTCGAGAACTCCACTGTACTCTCTTTTGTCGCTTATTGTGCCCTCCTAGGCAAAGCATAAAATAAAATTTAGGACATGGACAAGCACATACAGAAGGCAACGCATGACTTTCTTTTGGTAATGTAGAAACAGGATTTACTCCCGTATTCTCAAACAAGCCTCGACTCGAAGTTCACCCTTCACTTGACTGAGCTGAGCACAGTGCCACTGCTCGACTGAAAATGACTCAGCGGTTCTCACAAAATGATGCCCACTGTCCCTCACACGCAGTGAACATTAATGCCAAAAGGTGGATCTGCCACTGACATCCTCGAGTCAAGGTGGAGAGCCGAGTGAAGGGACGTTCTAGAATACAGGGGTTAGTCACAGAGCATAACATAATTTTCTCTCCAGTGAAAATTTAGCCCTTCATCCATCAGGCACAAGCTGTGCTCATCATTGGATGTTTTATCATTAGCGTAAATGACAGGTCATACTTGTTCATTCTAATCTGTGCTCTTCTCAGCACCATAGACAAGTTATGATCTCCAATTGGCTTCGACTCAATCTTCAACACTATAGGCTGGTCTGGAGGAAAACTGCATTTTGTGCCTTTTTCGTCTTATTAGCCCGGCAACAGCGATTAAAAAAAATGGCGCCACGCATAATGAGTTGTGCTGGCAGAGACACCTCCAGATAGAGAACCTTCTTTTTGGAGTACTTCTGACAGCAGTGTTACTCAACACTTCGACTGAGAGAGTGAGTCCAGCTTTTCTGGAGACCTTGTGGTTGTGTCAGAATATGAGATGGCTTCAGATGACAATAGGAACAGCTGCAAGGACGACGACGATGAATCACTGTGTTGAGTTCGTGCCAGTGGAAACCAGTCTTATACATTTCAATGTTTGTTAAAGCATGTCAGTTCAATACACTTTCACAAGTAAGAGTTCATCTAGAAGAAGAGGAAAAAAACGTCTGTTGGGAGAAACAAAGCACATGATGAAACAAGAGATGGAAGAGAAAAAGAAGAATCGGGGATGTTCGAAAGAGCGCAAGCTCAGAAGGAGCATCGGCGCCGAGAGACGAAGAGCGGGCTTGGCTGACGTGTGCGGGGAGCCAGGCAGTCATTCCTCCAGCCATGGCCTGGAGATGTGCAAGCTGATCATGGAATCGCAACCGTCACCTGTCTGTACCGAAGACCACGTCAAGTGCCACACTGGTCTGGTGCCACGTTGGCAAAGAAGATTCGTCATCGCGACAGAAACCAACAGCTACGCTGCATCGACGCTTCGGAGGCTGAGGTCCAGTGCTCCGTTGGGCAATGACCGCCACAACAACAGTGGACGGTCAGGACTTCTCAGTTTTTGTTCCTTTTTGAACAGTGCCTAACTGATATCTAGTATAGACGTTAACTGCTTGGCATTTGTATAGGTCTTTTTGCACGTATATGTAGGCTTGCGGTGCTTTGAGTGCTTTCTTTTGTGTGCTAGTTTCACTCTGTCTTCTCAGATAAATGGTGTTGAAGGAGGTCCATAGACAGACAGGACTCCTTTCAACACCAAAAAACAGTTATCTGAGAAGACAGAGCGAACATAGTACACACAAAAAAAGCACTCAAGACACTGCAAACCTATATATATATATATATATATACATGCAGGAAGACCTCTACAAATGCCAAGCATTAACTTCTATTCTAGACATCAGTTAGGCAATGTTCAAACAAGAATGAAAATTGAAAAGTCCTGACCGTCCACTGTTGCGGCGGTCATTCCTCGACGTAGCACTGGACCTCAGCCTCCATAGTGTCGGCGCAGCGTAGCTGTTGGTTTCCGTTGTGATGACGGATATTCTTTGCCAATGTGGTGCCAGACCAGCGTGGCACTTGACGCTGTCTGCAATGTACCCAGCAAAAGATGCTAGCAGGTTGTTGCCTATGGTCTTGGGTATAGACAGGTGATGGTTGCGATTCCACGATCAGCTTGCATGTCTCCAGGTCATGGCTGCAGAAATGACTGCCTGGCTCCCCGCACATGTCAGCCAAGCCCGCTCTTTGTCTCTCGGCGCTGATGCTCCTTCTGAGCTCGCGCTCTTTCGAACATCCACGATTCTTCTTTTTCCTCTTCCATCTCTTGTTTTCGTCATGTGCTTTGTTTCTCCCAACAGACATCTCTTTCCTCTTCTTCTTGATGCACTCTTACTTGTGACACACACAAAGCTAATTTTAGTACGCTGGATTGTATTCCATAACTATGGCATACACAGAGGGAATGCTGAGCTTAGGAGCCACTTTATTTTAATTTCATTTGAAATATTTTTCGTCAATTCTAAGCAATCAGGCATGTAACATACTTTAAGAATCAAAATGATAAAGAAATCATGACTACAGAAAGAAATTTTGGAGTATGGTACATATTTCTGGAAATAATTTTGGTGAAATGGGGTTTATTGATACAAGTAGCACTTGAGCAGGATCTCTACGGATGCTGAAAGCGGGCGGTGACAACCGACACAAGATTCGCAGCGCTGGCTCCAACAGCTCGCGCTTGGCTCTTCTAGTTAAGGTGGTGCCCGACTGCAGCGTATTGTTCTTCCTCCTCCTTACATTGGTGTTAAATGGTTAGTGCCGCCATCTGTTTAATTAAATAGCTCTCAATGGCTGTCAACATATGTCTCATAATCTTTGTCATAAGCATGAAATGCAGTTATCCTCCACATCCTGCTGCTCCCGTCTTGTGCTTCCTTCCACTTTTGAATTTAGTTGCCGATGCTAATTATAATTAGTACAAATAGAAATGGCATAGCGACAGCCCCAGAAAGACATTAATTCCTGCTTCAAAGACTAGCATGACTTCAATGTGTTATTTCTGAGACACTGGTATGAGTTTCCTTGTAGCTTCGCGATGCAAACAGGTCGATGACTGTTTTTACCTCTCATCATTATGGTTCTATCTTGCATGCTTCTGCCAAATTGATTTGCCATACTCAGATTAAACTACAGGAGTGCTGTTTCTTGGGCTAGTCGGAATAGCATGCTGTATTTCTGGACACACTTGATAAAGACAAGGACACAGTGAGGAAGGAACATTTGTAGCCTTCTTGTGTGCCTTGCTGTGTCCTTGTAACAATGGAAGGAACATTGCACGTTAGAAGACGGGTGCAAGGAAGGGCGATGCACACACAGCACTGACTTGCAACACTTAGAAAATGTTGCAAGTTGGCGCTGTGTGGCCCCTCCTTGTCCCCGTCTTTTATTGCACTGTGTTCCTTCCAATGTTTCACCTACTTGCCCAAGCTTCTACACTGTTAAATAAGTAGAGTGTTTGGTGAGTTGGAGTTTGGACACACTTATCAAGCATGTACAAAAATAGAGATTAAGACTTTGCTCAAATGCAGTTAATGATACTCTTAAGAGTAATCATAGGAAGAGGTCCCATTGGCTCGCTCTGGTGGCTCTTTCTGCATATTTGCGAGCAATGCACTGCAACAAGCTGATAATATACATACACATATGCATACACACAGGTTTATTTATCTATCTACTGGGGTAAGCAGCTCAGCTTTACTTATATGGCATTTAAAATTTGTTGAATGTGCAGGCTGCTACATCTTCGTTCCAACATCGACCTTTATCAGAAAGTTGCAGGTTCGGTACCTACCGACAGCAAGTTATTTCGTCCACTTTAATTCCTTGCCATTTATGTCATAATTACTACACTACAGTAAAAATACTACAAAATATGTCCCCTACGCCTATCTTGGCTTTATTTTCTGCAGCTTTATTATTTACGTCTAAAAAAGGAAATGAACTCTTTATTTATTTCCCTTCTTTCATTCTTTCTAGAAAAGAAGTGCTCTATGTGATATGCACAATCAAAAGAGTGTTGTCGGATGCCTTATATGAAGGTGAAATTATAAGATACACGTAAAGCAATTTTTTATATATGCTTAGAGGGAACCACACTAATATCTGGGGTTTAATGTCCCAAAACCACAATATGATTATGAGAGACACCATAGTGGAGGGCTCCGGAAATTTCTACCACCTGGGGTTCTTTAATGTGCACCTAAATCTAATTCACGGGCTTCAAACACTTTCGCCTCCATCGAAAATGCAGCTGCCACGGCCGGGATTCGATCCCGCGACCTTTGCGTCAGCAGTTGAGCACCATAACCGTTCGACCACCGCAGGGAACCACACTAAAGGACGGCTTGAGGAAAAAGTGAACAACTAGTGGGATTTCAAACGTGAGCTCCTCGTAAATATTATGCTTAAACAACCAGCTTGAATTCATAATTCATGTTGTGGTGAGGGCAGAGTTTTTGTATTTCAATATATACGAAGAGTGGAGCCACTGACCCCTGAGATAGCATTGAGATCCTTGTCCGTCACCACACAAGCCACCTCCAAGATGCGATCTTTCTCCAGGTCTA
Organism: Rhipicephalus sanguineus; assembly: GCF_013339695.2. Taxonomy (NCBI): domain Eukaryota; kingdom Metazoa; phylum Arthropoda; class Arachnida; order Ixodida; family Ixodidae; genus Rhipicephalus; species Rhipicephalus sanguineus. The sequence continues at coordinate 7,948,509 of NC_051180.1, read as the reverse complement.
GGCCAGTCAGCTGTATATGCCGACAAAGAGAGAGGTCATAAGTAACGCATCTCTAAACTTACACACATGCGATCATGTCACCTGATTAAGTGTGAAAAAAAAATGTGAACACTAAAAAATTCAGGCAGAAGTTATGTTGAGATAAATGGTGAACTTAATACAATTAGCATTGAATCAATGTAGCCACACAATGTGCTGCCACTGCCAAAATGTATGAGGTGTGTATGTTTCTCTTCCGTGCATCCCTCTTGATGTGGTACAATACCCAGCGACGCCACCGCAAGGTCTGTGCACGAGACATTTTAAGTATACACAGGCATGCACATAATTCCCACGAAGTTATCACAGAAAAAAAAGAAAGTAAGTTAGTTGCTCTTCCAGAACATATGACAGCGCTCCGGAAATGGCTTCTTTCTGCAACTACCAGCACACAACGAAACAAGTTCACAATAACTAGAGTAGCAGTGTAAAGGGAGCCTATACAGCAGCTCTAATGCTAACGGCGTCTTGACAGTAGCTAGCTTTTTCATAAACAAAACCTACCTTTCATTTTTTTTTTTTTTCATAAGTAGGCAAGTAAGTGAGCCAAGAGTTGTACTGAACAATTCGGACCATAGAATGTGATCTTCCTGCAAAGCTCGCGCAGGAGCAGTGAATTTGTAATTGCAGAGATTCTCTTTTGTCAGATATTCTGAACATATACGACGCTGATTTGGTTCCACCCAGCACCAAATATATATTCGCTCTCCTATGGCCCATTCAACTAACATTTTCAACTGAGCTGGGGGGTGTTGGAGGTTGGAGGGATCGCCAAGGGTTTCAGGCTGCGGAGAAGCTACTTGTTCCGCAGGTCACACCTTTGAAGGTTTCACTGTGCTGCACATGACGTTGTGCCGAGCCAAACTTAGTGCCTTGCGGTGAGACAGTCTTGTTGTGCAGGAACTCTCCGAAGTACTGAAGACAGCCCGACGGTCGTCCTGGACGTTGCTTTCAAACGTGAATTGGCTAGCTCGGTTTCCTCATTAAGACTTAACGAGCCCATTACGTCTACACATGCGCGCTCACTAAGAGCACTCACTAAGAGCTTGTGTGGAATTATGTCCGCCCCAAGATGTAAGTAAGCGCTGGTGTCGTTCCCCTTCTTCGTCCGCGTCATAGTTCGGGCTCAAAATTTTCAATGATGCATATTCACCAACTAACACGTCTTTCCATTTCACTTCATGCTCCAACGGCTGATGAAACTGCAAAAGCCCGTGAAAGGTACCTCCAAGTCGATCCAAACAAGCCCGTCGCTGCAAAGCGTCTTGCCACCTTCTCCTTGCTCCATACTTGTGGTAGCGGGTCTAACCCAGGATAGGACGCGTTTAATACTTCGAAAATTCAGCGAAAGCAGCTGCCGTATTATCATGAGTGTCGCGGGCTGATCACAAATGAAGCCGTAAAACGAACGAACAACGGCGGTAACGGTGATAAACGAAACTTCACGCACATCGGCACGGAAAAACTAGCACTGGCTTCAGTTGTGGCTACGGCCCGCCCGCGACTCTCGAGGCATTGCTCTCACTTACGGGTGGGCTGGCGGAGCCGTTTACAACCGCGCTCTCGCGTTTGCTTACCTTTTCACGTCGAACGCCTGCGGTTTTTGCTTTTATTACAGAACGTGACATTGTGTACAAATAAGTAAGGAATACCTTAGCGCTAGTTAAAGTTGCAGAAGATCACGAAGTCTGGCGTCACACAAGTTTCCCAGTGATGACCACCACCCCTCAGAGCATCCGTCCTGCTTATCACTTCACGATACGGGATTGAGAGCATCGGAATTTTTAATCTTTATTGGTTCCTTGACATGGGTTTCGTCAGCGTCATTTAATTGCACCTTCTCGTCTTTAGCAGCTTAATTCTTTGCCGCTTTACTTCTCTTTCGCTGTTCAGTGATTTCGTGAAGAAGCGGAATCTAAGTAAAATGCAGAACTTCATGGAGGCTTTTTGTGATGAAATTTGAATGTCCTTCACATCCCAGATGAGGCAAATCTGTTTTTTTCAAGAAAGCGCTGAAATCCACAATGCTCTTTTCATGCAGCTTACTCACGCTGAAATAAGTGGCCCGTAGCTGTGTTTCTGTCTGATGTGAGACATGTTGCACAAGTCTCGCACTGGTGTCTTCTTTAGTGTCTTACGCGCCACATAACCAGCAATGTAGTAAGTCAGCATATCGTGGCTTTTTTTTTTCCACGTATGCACTGTGGTCTGTGCCTGACGCTAGTGCAGTCTCCGCGCCACTGAAGTCTCCACCATCAATCAGGCTGTTAACGACGTCAATTGTGGCAGGCAGGGGCGTAGCCAGAAACTTTTTTTCGGGGGGGGGGGGGTTCAACCATACTTTATGTATGTTCGTGCGTGCGTTTGTATGTGTGCATGCCTATATACGCAAGCAAAACTGAAATATTTCGGGGGGGGGGGGTGAACCCCCCCCCCCCCCCCCCTTGGCTACGCCCCAGGTGGCAGGCGTGTGTGACTTTATGTCATTCCCAGATAAAAGATAGCTGATGACTTGCGGCGAACAGTTCCCCGACTTGGATGGTCTTGCGAGGTTGTAAAATGCAAGGGCATTTATAGTAATCAAAAACTGAGCAGCAGTGGGATGATCATTTGTGCCAGAAGAGTGCCGAACAATTAAATTTGGGGTCGTCAAATATCTGAAACTAGCCGACCTGAGAAATTCGAGCAGCTGCACTGTGCTCTCAATTGTGACACGGAGCCCTTCTGCTGTGCTCGATGAAAGGAAACCGCCAGTTGTGTTGGTGGCATTGTCTCCCACTCTTTTAGATAACCCAGAAATTCTTTCAGAAACGCACAGTTAGGCGAATTTGGGTAGAGGGCTTTTTTTTTGTTGGCGTTCGGGAGGTCATTATTCTAATTAACCTGTTCATATTTTTAATAAAGCTTTGAGAATTATCCACGGGGCCACAGCTTTCTCGACTTTGTCGGAATACAAAAATAACCCCCTAATGACTTAATTCATCGCCGAAAAGTTGAAAAGGGTGCCATCCTTAATTTTTCAAATGCATTGGGATGGATATGAGCATTCGTGATGCTTGGCATCACCTTTAGCGTCACACTTTTACAGCCTGGAAGAATTAAACCATCATGTTTCTGCTTTCTCACGTGAATTGTACAGTGACGAATCCTCGATCGTCGCTTGTAGGAGGGACACTTTAGGCTCTTTTTCGGTGGTCTAAACGTATAAAAAATAGTGTTTCTATTTTGATACTTTCATGAGGACATGTGTGCTCGCTACCCGCTTGCGAAAGGGAGATACCGAAGAACAACCTAAACGTGAATAGCCGAAAGGCGAAAAGCAGCGCGAGTCTGTCATGTGTGTTCTCTGTTTTGGAAATGTAACCGATTTCGAATACCTTGTACTACGATGCGAGAGAACGGTCAGCTATCCCTATACCTAAAAAAAAAAGCAAACGAAATAAATAAGCAGCGCGAAACATCTACGGTGGGCGCTAGCAGTCGACAAACTGACATTGAACGACACATCTGGTTGAGTATTTCTTGTGCCGCGAATGAGTATTTCTTGTGCCGCGAATGTGTTCTTGCGCTGCGCTTCGCGCCTATTTCCCGCTCATTTCGGCATGCAACAGTGTCATTAAAGAACGAACCTATATATTTTCAGTGGAGGAGCCAAAAACCAAATACAACGCACATTATGAAAGCCAACACCCCTTTCATTTTATAATTTCGAACCTTGTGGCAAGGTACTCGTGGAAAAGATACCATATGTCTGTTCTTCGGCTGATACACATGGTTCTGATGTGCCAAGCTTCTGCTGCAAATGTCTCAGCCTGTTGGAGGCGCAACTTATTTGTGGCGTCATATTATAGTGCCTAGAATATACAGTATATTCTAGGCACCATAGCTATATAGTCCCCCGGCTGCCGCCTCCCTGGACCGCAACAAGCTTGGACAAAAATAAAACCCTGTCTATATATATATATATATATATATATATATATATATATATATATTGTAGGACAGTAAATAGATCTAATAACACATGGAGCGAAATTGCATGAACTTAGCTTATCGTTAAAAAAAATTCCAACATTACAATGTCTGTAATTAATATACTCACCCATTCTGAGAACTGCATTGCGTTTATTGTCTCCGTAACACATCGAGAACCAACCTTTATGATTACGAGACATAGCACACCAAATATATCTGAAGTAACGTTCTTACTCTCAGAATTGTTTGCTTATTAAAAAGTGATCTTAGAAATGTTTGGTACCTTCGTAAGGACAATTTAACAGCATATATATAATGATGGCAGTCTTGTGATAACAGTAACTCCTTAAGAAAAAAAAATAAAAGCCACTTTTTGGCCCTTTGGTTTTGCTTCGAGTATTAATGAGTGTCTGGATCCACCACTGATCTTAGTGTGATCACGGCAGTGTCCAGACAAGAGACGACATTGAATGCAATGTTTGGTCGGTTCAAGGTGTTCCAATCTCTGCCCACACGAACAGAACGAAAACGTGGAGTTCATGCGAGAGCGCAAAATAAAAGGCAAGGCGCGATACTCCACCGATTCCTCCTGCGCGACATGCACCGTGCAGGCGCTCCGATGGACCGCAGCGCCCCCTGCGCAAGCATCCATTGCGCGGACGCGGCCTTGCATGGGGACAGCGCGGCTTCCCCATGCAAGGCCGCGACTTCTGCGACTTTGAGCGTATCTATCTATCTATCTATCTATCTATCTATCTATCTATCTATCTATCTATCTATCTATCTATCTATCTATCTATCTATCTATCTATCTATCTATCTATCTATCTATCTATCTATCTATCTATCTATCTATCTATCTAGCCGCCTACGACTTTGTGCTCTCTGGTCGCTTGGTTAATCGAATGTACACCAAAATTGGTATGGCGTAACATGCCTGTATGATGAACATAAATGACAGGTCATAACATGAAAATCTTGATATCCATGTCATGAATGACATGATTTACATGCCACTGTTTTGGTGCTCTTGCGGCCGTTTCGTTATTTTGATATATACCAAAATTGGTATGGCGTGACAAGAGTGTATGACAAACATGAGTGACAGGTCCTAATGCGCAAATCATGGCACGCATATCATGTACAGCATGATTTACATTCCACGCTCATAGTGCGCTCGCGGCCGTTTCGCTAGCTTGATATACATCAAAATTGGTATCGCGTGACGTGATTGTGTGTCGAACATAAATGACTGGTCATAACATGAAAATCATGACATGCATGTCATGTACAGCATGACTTACTGCCACGCTCATGGCGCGCTGGCGGCCGTTTCGCTAGCTTGATATACACCAAAATTGGTATCGCGAGACGTCACTGTGTGATGAACACAAATAAAAGGTGGTAACATGAAAATCATGACACGCATGTCATGCACAGCATTATTAAGTGCCACACTCATGAAGCGCTGGCGGCCGTTTCGCTAGCTTGATATACACCAAAATTGGTATCGCGCGACGTGACTGTGTGACGAACATAAATAACAGGTGGTAAACGAAAATCATGACATGCATGTCATGTAGGGTATGATTTAGATGCCACGCTCATGGTGCACTCCCGGCCATTTTGTTTGCTGGATATATACCCAAATTGGTATGGCATGACAAGAGTGCCTGACGAACATAAATAGCAGGTCACGCATCGTATATATGTAGCAGAATATATGTTTCATTAGCATGCAATATACCAGATTATACACGCATGCATGTATGACAATCTCGCGATATATAGCGAACTAGATGTCACGACATGAATGACTTCATAAACCTCAATGACAAACTGGACGATGTATGCAGCTCTTTGCTGGCTGCTTCGCATTACCAAAATATTTGGTATTTCTAATATGCACAACTCGGTCCCGCTGCAGAATCGAATAGAACGCTATTCGATTCGGTATTCGAAATTTTCAAAAATTCGCACACCCCTACACTCCGTTTCAAACATCAGGTGCAACTCTGTGGAAGTTGTGCAAGTAGTTCGGTTAGCAAAATGTGTCACTCTGCGCGTCTCGCGGACGAAAACTGGGCGCGCGAGACGCGCAGAGTGACACATTTTGCTAACCGAACTACTTGCACAACTTCCACAGAGTTGCACCTGATGTGTGAAACGGAGTGTAGGGGTGTGCGAATTTTTGAAAATTTCGAATACCGAATCGAATAGCGTTCTATTCGATTCTGCAGTGGGACCGAGTTGTGCATATTAGAAATACCAAATATTTTTCGAATAGTTTTCGGATAATGAGCACTGATGAAAAAAGTAAAAAAATCGGCAGATCCCACGCAGTGTGGGAATCGAGGTAATGCGAAGCAGCCAGCAAAGAGCTGCATACATCGTCCAGTTTGTCATTGAGGTTTATGAAGTCATTCATGTCGTGTTGTCACCGCTCGTACGAGCCTCCGCGTGACGCGTCGCGACGTGCTGAAAATTAAGTACAAGAAAAAAAAATTAAAACATTAATACACTAAACGATCCAGCCACATAACAGCCGTATAACGGGGTTTGTTTGCTTGTAAGGTACAAAACATCGGCATTCATTACTTAGCCTAAAGACGACAAGAAAAATTTATTCTGGGTAGTAAAACATTGAACTGTTTCTTAATGCGAACAAATTTACTGCAAGAAGTCTCGCTAGCCTCCACAGGGTGAAACGTAATGTGGTATACACTGTGCGTGCGTGGAAGCGCGCAACATGAGCGCACACAACAGAAGAAGGAAAACAAAGTTATTCGCGCGGGTAAGCGGGCAATAACATCATTCATGCAAGAATTAAGAGCATTGAAAAAAGTAAATTACTCGCGCAGTCAACTGAAATATTTGTACGTGTACTGACCGCTTCGCTAACAACTACGGGCTTTTCACTCACGGTCGCCAACACTGGTTTACAGCCATGCACATGTCTTTATTCGACAGTTTGTTAGAATCGACTAGTATACTTTATTAAGGACAGAGCACAGTAAGGAGGCGTGAAGGAAACAAGATAAAGAGTAGAGATGGGCGTACCACCACGATATTGTTAGCTTACTTCGCTTCAGAGATAGCGTACAGCAACAAGGTTCACCGTGCGCGAAGCTTATTCGGACATTTGAAAGAAAAGCAATGCCAGGCCAACGAACTTATTCCACAAGTTTGCACATAAAAGGCGTGCTTTACAGATATATGGTTAAAGATACAAGTACCCGCGTTCTTGCTGTACAAGTTAAATGCCTGCAGCCTGAACGAAAATGCGGTAAAAAATTTACAAATGTGAAGGAGTTATTTCAATCATTTTAGAAAATTGTTCAAATGCGGAGTCTCCTATGTACGTTGCCGGACAAAAAATATAACATGCGATAAGATATATCTACATTATAAATAGGTAGAGACTGGATGTCTAGGAGCCAGCTGGGATCACTCATGCGTCGGGCTTTTTTCTATCTACAGGGATTTCTTTACATCAGTACGAAATGTTTGTGCGATGATGCGGGCATTGTTTCACCAAACGAAACGAAAACGGGTTCAAACAACTCATTCTCACGTACAGAGGCTTAAAGGCAGATATTTTGAAGGTTCACGGCGGTCAGCGTTCGCGCGGTTCAGACAGTTTACAAAAAAATGTAAAGGAGTAGTTATATGGAATGCGATTATTTCCACGGCAATTGAGTGTGCTTCAACGCGGCACCCGACCGCAATTTCCCGCTTTTTCTTTCTGGTGAGCTCGAACGTCATCCTTTTGTACTGAAGCTCCACAATACCGAACCAGCTTGTGAAGAGGTTTTTCAAATATCCATTAAAAGATCACACGGGCCCTTATATGCATTTGCCTAAGACGACTGGAAGGCGAAAGCTTCTTCTCGGTCTATTGTATAGATCCCGCTTGAACGCTTTGTGCACCCAACGTGGTATCGCAGTGCCTCCGTGATCGGCCCACCTTTGACCAAGCGACGACGTCACGAGATGGCGTCACGTGATGAGACATGACAACATTTGGCGACATGTTGACGTCATATGGTGAGGTCATCACGTGATGTTTTGCATCGCTCTTGTTGTCGCCACCGCGACGATCACTTTTCGCGTCTGATGACGCACCTAAGGCCTTAATATAGAGGGATGGCCAGACGGGTAAAGCAAGCCTCTTTTTTGTCCCGCAGACGAATCAGCTGCTCTCAGCTGAGAATTACGTTTTGTTTTCTGAAGTTCGCTCGGTGTGAAGGGAGGCATTCACATTGTTCCACGTTTCATTTGTTTTCGTTTGTCTTGTTTTTTTTTTCACGTATCTTTTGCATACATTTTTCCTCTGCGCTCAGTTCTTCATAATCTATTCATAACCAACGGGTAATAAGTCTGACACGTTGTTCAGATCGTGATTGGTGACCACCACGTTTTTCATCATCTGACAGAGACATATCGTCATCGGCACGATTTCTGGTCGAAGAATGCGGGTTGGCGCCACACGCCACATTACTATCCTTAATCGCGTTACATAAATGGCAGTCATGTCAAGTTATTGATGTCATGACCTATCAGTTATGTTGGTGACACATTGATACCCTTCCATGCCAATTTTGGTATATACCAAGTGAACGAGAGAGCTACGCGAGTTTTTTTTTTTTTATTTTTGGCACCGCGGCCACGCCGACGGACACATTCTGCTGCGCATAAGACAGTTAGGGCTTTCGCCTTAATAAGAAAACAGTAGAACGCGGGAGGCAGCCTTGTAAAACAAATCGAACGCACGAAATGAAAGAAAAGATTTGAAGGGTGCAAAAATGGCCAGCATGGGCTGGCCATTTACTACGACCACATCTTCTACGTCCTCCTGCATGGTTATCTTCGCGATCTTCGGCTTACTCGATCTCTTCTGCAGCCGCTCAAGATGAAGTGCGTGCAGAATGCGTTCCTCGAGCAGCCGCGTAAGTGCGGACCATTGCGGCGACAAACCAGCTAGAAGGCAATATACAAAATTCCCGTTTCACAGCATACAAACGCGTTCTCTGTGCGGTGAGTCGCTGCGGTATTATCTTGCAGTGATGTAATAATAATAATAATACATGGGGTTTTGCGTCCCAAAACCACGATATGATTATGAGAGACTCCGTAGTGGAGGGCTCCGGAAATTTCGACCATCTGGTGTTCTTTAACGTGCAGCGGAATCTAAGTACCCGGGCCTCTACCATTTCGCCTCCATCGAAATGCGACCGCCGCGGCCAGGATCGAACCCGCGGCCTTCGGGTCGGCAGCCGAACACCGTAACCGCTATACCACCGCGGCGGACTTGCAGTGATGTAATATGGCCCGAATTATCGCAATGTTGGCTAATAGCGGCCAAAGTAACAGGCGCGTAGCAGATGCCCGCCGCTTTGACGCGCTTCCACAGCGCAGAAAGCCCACGGGTCCTAGATGTGCGTGCGTGACCTCCCAAAAATGCACTGCCGAGGCAAGGAAGTCAGCCTTTGTACTCCCGTGCAAGTCCATCATGGAGGTGCCCTCTCTCTCCGTTGAAAAGTTTAGATAACGCTCGCAGGGATCATGGCGGCCAACACAAATTCGTGACGCAGGTGTCTTGTGGTGGTTTACGATAAAACAGTTTTTGTCCATGCCGTGAGGTGGGGCGTTCCCGCGCAGTCGCGCGACGCCCACTAAAATTGATCTTAAATATGTTCTGAGCTGTATTAGGCGTTAATATTTTGTAGATGGTGCATGTGTGTCGACACAAATATACCCCACAAGTAGTCATCCCGCCTTCAAAATTTTGTGTCCGTACTCCTTTAGGACCCCCCCCCCAAAAAAAAAAAAAAAAAAATTACCTGCTGGCGGACCAACTCAGGGCTGTCCAGAGGGCCCGTGTGGCGGCAGAAGGGCTTGGCCTCTCTGTCCCGACGTGGGAGCGGGCCGCATCAGTCCCGGACTGAATCCTCAGGACATCATTAAAGTCATTCATACCATACCATAGGCGTACCAACCGGGGGGGCAAGGGGGGCGCTAGCCCCCTCACTGAGAAATATTAGGGGGGCGGAGCCCCCCCACTTTCGACAGTAGTCATTGTGGGCTGCAGACTGGGAAACTAACAAGTCGGGTAATTTTACTTCAACGCAGCAATAACGTAAAAAAGTCACAGTTTCGCCGCAAGGGCGAAGCAATGAATGCGATAGCAAGGAACTAATGCTATACGAAGTGAGGCTCGCCAATGGATACTCTCAGTTTGAACAGCGCTTCTGTTGCAAAGGCAGCCGAAGCAGCGAAGGAAACTATAGCGTGCTTCAAGTGTCGAGCTGTGACACTTGATAGTTCGCGCTCATCTTCTGTTTGTTCGTTTTGCGGCGTCCCTGAGCTCGAGTGACATTCGTACGCGCCGTAACATGAGCGCGGACATCAGGGAGAGTATTTCGGCCGCGCGTTAAAAAAGTCACGTGGTACACAGAGCTGCTCCGCGCGCGGCGGTCGCGGTTGCCTAGACGACGAAGACGCGGCCGCGGCGGCACTCCGACCGTCGTTGGGTTCTGCGGCAGTGCCATGTTTCCTTTGGTATTACAAAGTATTCAGTGGGCATTGCGATGAAGCAGTGACTGCATGAGCTGCACGTCACAGCGCACAAATGCAACATTCAAGGGTAAAATTTAGCACAGCTTCACTGACTTGGCGTCGCGAAGACTGATGAAACTGCGGAGCTGGTGCCTTTTCCTTGGCTTTGGGGTGCGTTTTTTACTAAGTACTATTTTAGCTGTCGATACAGCGATGATAATATGACGCCGCTAAACGGTCCGTGAGCTCCTGCTTTGGCCACTCGCAAGTCAGGATCGGATTCCCTTCGTTGCTGGGCGGCCGACGTCTCTCTTCCCGACGAGTTTTGTCGTGCAGTTGCGGCGACACGCCTCTCTCACTCGAAACTCGGGGTCGGCCCGTCATCGTTGGGCCCATATGCTCTAGCGAATTCCCATCATATTTCCCGCCGCGCCGCTTCTTCTCTCGAAGACAGAACCTTGTTCGTACTCGCCATACTCGTCGCCGAACGTCGTAATGCTCTGCGCCGACAGTGCACGCCCTTGTACTGCTTTGTTCACTCAGAATTTATACTTGCAGCAACAACGAAATGAAACAATGTTAGTGCTGTTAAATCAAGGTGTGCGGCCTAGAGGTAGGGGGCACTCTTGTAAGCTCAGTGCGAGCAGTCCGGCCGCATTAGAATTAACACCACAATTAAAGCACGATATGCAACACGTGTACGAACTGACGGTCGGATGTCAACAAGCATGCACGCTAGCAATAAACAAAGATAATGATGTGCGTCTATCCTGGCCTCTCCTAACTCCATCGCACAGTAGTCAGGGAACACCAAGCCCAGCTTTTTACTCTGCCGAAATAACATAACACTACCGCAGAAGGGTAGCGCATACTATCGATACGATGGCCGGAGCCACCGCGTCTACGCGTCTCCGTCTCGCCGGTCTCGCTCGCCTGGCAACGGCCAGACCCCCGCCAGAGGGCCGCACCGGCCGCACTTTTTTAACGCGCGGCCGAAATACTCTCCCCGGACATCACGGTGAAAGCGTGAAACATTCCTCTACCCCTCGCCACGAGAAAACCGCGCGAGCAGACAGCGGAAGCGAGCGAGCGCGCCGACGACTTTTAAATGCGCCCGTCGGGCTGCTAGCGCCACCTCGCTGGTAATGAAGAAACGCTTATTATCGCCTGCTGTCTCTGAGTCCGTCCAGCGCTAAATGGTGTGTATATAACGCTCGCCGTTAGCTACGTGGAGGATCTGCGTTTCGTGGCGTAGTGGATAGCGCCGCTCGCTGCGGAGCAAGGGGTCCCTGGTTCGATTCCGCGCTTCGGAAGCATTTTTCCGAGTTATTTTTCTTTGGGGCCTTTATATATATATACATACTTATACATATACGGTGCATGACGACGGCGACGGCGACGGCAAAATCCAGCCGAGACTGTCCATATAATTGCTATCGCAATAATATGTTATAAAATGTGTCCTCCGATTCAGCTGTGACGACTGTCCTCTGTGTGTCATGACCACGCGCTGTAGGCTCTCTGCGGTGGGGCTGCCTATTCCACGCTTTCGCGTCTTGCGTTCGAGCATTACAGAGGAGGCTATTGCTTAGCTGGGGCTCTATAACATTACAGCAATCTGTCATGATTTTATTTTGTTCTGCATGGCCTGAAATTATAGTAATCGGTGACGCAAATATGGGCGGGAACCAGTAAACGTTTTATAGCCCGATCAAACGCTCTCCTTTTTCAGGAAATTCAGTTTTTTCTTTGAAAAGGAATATCATCGCCACTGCTCCATATTCAAGGTGCTGTGAGTTGATGAGTGTGCAGAAGTGTCGAGTATTTTAGTTGCGCCTAGCCAGGAGAGCTAAAAAAGATTCTCACTTTAGTCTCCGATTAGCCTGCTTCACCTTGCTTATCATATGGTAGCGTGCAGCGGTCGCGGAGGCTTTTGACAAGGCTGTGGAGTCGAGCACATTGAGAAGCCCAGCCTTCAAGTTTGCCCCTTAACTTGATCTATCTTTCCAGGGAGATGATCAGCGTCCATGGTTTTCTGGACTAAGAAGGCTGCCCACCTGCAAAGGATTGTGTCTGTTCCTAATAATGTTTATTTCTCTCTACCTCTCTGTCAGCAACAATGAGTTCTCAGGAAGTGGTATACGCGCAAGAGCAGCTCAACATCGTTATACTACTACTGAAAGTATCTATCATACATATATGAATCCATCTCGCCTGCTGCTATAAGTAGCCGCTGCCAGTGTGATTGCGGGCAGCCTTCTTGAATTATGTTCAGAAAGAAACACTGTGTGGCTATTCCAAAAAAAAAAAGTATTGTTCAGCACAGTAATGCGCTGCCTATTGTGCAGACTTCATTTTAACGCCACGAGGTTTCGAATACTCGTGACGTCGCCTAACAAGGAGGCGATTTTACGGCACACCGAAAATGTCTGACGAATAGCAAAGAACCAATGACCAATAATACACCGTATTGAAAATAGTTTATTATTATTGTTTTCTTTACGCAGTCATGCGTAAGTGATAATTACGCGGTGGATCACTTGCGCGTCATTTGCTGCGTTGTGTTACGAGCAGGTGCTGTAGGCGTGACCCAAAAAATTTCGACCAATCATTAACAGCTATATAAGGACCTATACGGAAGGAGACAATGCGGGGTAGTTTAACGTTATAATAATAATAATAATAATAATAATAATAATAATAATATCTGGGGTTTAACGTCCCAAAACCACGATATAATTATGAGAGACGCCGTAGTGGAGGGCTCCGGAAATTTCGACCACCTGGAGTTTTAACGTTATAATCACCCATATTTTTTCAAAGAAAATTTAAGCTTACACAGTTTGCGTAGGCTATCTAATTGGAGGGGCTGGAGGGAGGAGTAAAGGGGCCACTTCACCGCTTTCTCGTCCACCCCCCACCCAAGCTGGGAAAAATAGGAGGACAGGGAACGACACCTAGTATATAAATCCGCAGTCGTTTATAATCTTATACCTATGGTTAACCAGCTCAATGTGGTTTCCATAAATATTAATCGACTGAACTTGACTTTCTTCTTTAGAAAGACTTTATTAAGGCTCTAAGAGTAAAGAAACTGGCACTTCTGCGAAGTACCTTGCTTTGTCAGCCACATGTCTTTTTTTTTTTTTAACAAGTGAGAACTTAAGGTACTAGAGTCATAGCAGTATCTTCATACTCATCATATCTACAACCCCAAACTGAGACTGTGAAGTTCGCAGATGGAATGCTCAGATGAAGTACAGGTTAAATGTGGCTGCACGTTTTAAACTTTACAGTAATATTGCCAAAATGTTATTAAACACTGCTGTGTTGTCGCGCTATAGGACGGCCCAGCCTGCACAATCTGTTTGTCAGATTCTTCCTTGATTGAAAACAAACAGTTTTGAAAAGCAAATCATCTAATCATCTCTGTGAATATAAAAAATCACGTCAAATTCAGAGAAAATGTAGTTCCCTCTCTCTGGTATATATATATATATATATATATATATATATATATATATATATATATATATGGCGGACAGAGTGAGAGACGCCAGCCCCCCCCCCCCACTCGCCAACGAGTTGGTACGCCACTGTACCATACCATACGTTATTGCTAGGGTGCCCTGATGTGCGCGCACGCATCGATACGACGTATACTTCGTTTCACACATCAGGTGCAACTCTGCGAAGGCTGCAGCGAGACTTCTTGCAGTAGATGCGTTCGCATTAAGAAATGGTTCAGTGTTCTTACCGGGCAGAATAGTTTTTTTTTTCTTTTCGTTAATAGACTGAATAATGAACGAAGGTGTCTTGCGTCTTACAAATAGACGAACCTTGTTATACGACTGTTATTATACCGCTGGATTACTTAGCGTTTTGTTGTTATTGTTTTTTGGTGTTTCGTGCGCACAGCGTCGCGCGGAGCCTCGTGCGTTCTCTTCTACTCGGGGCTGCGGGCTCTTGCGCTGCTGTCGCGTTTCGAAAGCTCCACTGCACGATGCCTATACGTCGCCGCGTGGGCCCAGAGCTTCATTCCACATCACTATGGGTCCAACTATGCTACTTAGAAGGTCCTAAGCACCATCAGCAACATTTTGTTAGTTGGTCTCCTCAAAGTGACTTCACCTGCGGCCAAGTACTCCCGCCACGACGTATTGGCCGCGAGATCGAGCGGAGTCGCCGCCTGGCGGCTTCTGGCTGAACCGCGCCTAGTGTGGATTGCTCCATGCGTCGTCTGCTAGCCACGTTGTGTTTGCATGTGCGCGTACGCCATGCAGGTCCTCAAAAGGCGGCTTGTTCCGTTGCGTTAGTGCAACTTTAACCGCTCGTACGTATGCCTAACACGATGTAAAGAAGCATTTGGCCTTGATCGGCTGTATATGTACTGCGATAAGATCATTAAGTGCCCTTGTCGAGAGTGCTGTGTGTGGTCGTCCTACCCTCCGTTCACGCGAGTCATATCAGTGTAGCTAGGTGCCGCTCTGTGGTCCAAGCGCATTGCAAAGTGCACTTGGCGTTGTCCTAAAGATGAGAAGTATTAAATCTCATGTGAATATAGCCTTTTAGCGGCTCGGTGGTAAAAAGAAAAAGGGCTCTCATGCACTTGCGCGTTGTGGTTAGGTGTATAACTTCAGGACTGTCGTTTATAGGTTACGTGACGAGTTTTAGTTGTGTACGGTCCTGGTCCCACTGCAGAGAAATATTTCTGTCAAGTCGCGTCCGACACTTCGGTACGTAAATTGTCCCCTAAACAGAATCGAAAATGGAATGACAGAAATCGCAAAACTGAGTTGCCTTGCGCAATTATAATTTACAACTTGTGGCGAAATGTATACAAAGACACCCGTGTACTTAGATTAAGATAGCCCCGCCACGGTGGTCTAGTGGTTATGGCGCTCGACTGCTGACCCGAAGGTCGCGGGTTCGAATCCCGGCCGCGGCGGCTGCATTTTCGATGGAGGCGAAAATGTTTGAGGCCCGTGTACTTATATTTAGGTGCACGTTAAAGAACCCCAGGTGCTCGAAATTTCCGGAGCCCTCAACTACGGCGTCTCTCATAATCATATGGTGATTTTGGGACGTTAAACCCCAGATATTATTATTATTAGATTAAGATACGCGTTAAAGAGCCTTGAAAGTCAAAATTAATCCAAACGGCGCACTTTACATTTATGTCGTAGTAATTTCACGCGAAGCCACACCTTTTTTTCTTTACATTATCTGTTGCGTTGTTATAGTAGATTGACGGAAGGCAGCGGACATTATTCGCACGAAAAAACGTACTTTGATCCCGTGAAATAACCGGGCCGTTGTTCCATTACTTTCGTGCAAGTAATCAATCGAAGAAAGTTCCGTGCTGTACATTTACCTTTGTGTACTGTTACTGGAATGAAAACAAGCGTGTGCGTGTTAGTCTCGCTAAAGCGCTGTCCGGCTTTCCTCAGTAAACTCATCAACTGGCCTAGATTTCATGGAGAACTGAATAAGAAATGCGGATGAATATTTGAGCCAAGGGCGTAGCCAGAAATTTTTTTTGGGCGGGGGGGGGGGGGGGGTCAACCATACATTGTGTATGTTCGTGCGTGCGTTTGTATGTGCGCGTGTATACTATATACGCAAGCAAAACTGAAAAAATTCGGGGGGGGGGGGCTGAAACCCCCAACCCCCCACCCTGGCTACGCCCCTGGTTTGAGCACGCAGTGCACATAGTGCTATTTGAACTCATCGTGCAGGAATATGGGCTTTCTTTTTGTTGGGGGGGTATCCAGATGAACAAGAAGTAAATACTTAATTCAGTCGCACTACAGCAGTGGAACACAAGCTAAACATGTACAAAAAAAAACAAGAAAACGTCATCCATTCCGAAAACGCCGACTGTTGCCGAAGGCGAGCAACCCATTCGTTGGCAGAATGCGCTTCTCTCACAAGTAATAGTAACGTTCGGCGCACTTCGTGCATTAATTCGGGAATGAAGAGCGCACACATTACCAGAAAGCTGCAGTCAACGAATTTTGCTTGCCGGAAATCGGGTCAAATCGCTCACAACGAAATGCTGTTGTGTGCGTTTGTATATGCGCCGACAACCGCCTATCCACACTAGCGCGGCGACGGTGCTGCCACCTGTAGCCCGATCTCGCGGCGATATAGTTCGTGTGCGAAGGCGCAGGTGCCTTGCTGTAATAGCTTTCAGCCCTTGCCGCAGAAAATCCGGTGTCGTTGCTCGTGAATGGAAAATCCCGATGGATAAAAAAAAATAAAAGACAAGATTCGAGGCGTAATCGAACCCGGGTATCCTGCGTGGAAGTCAAGTATTCTGCCGCAGAGCCAAGCCCTGCAGTGATATGTCGGGCGATGAGTGACGTCAACAGATGTAATATTGCGTGGTAGAAGCGTAGCCTCACAGCATGTGAACTGCCTAACAAGCTGGTGCATTAAGCTTCATACCCATTACAAGGCTCAGCAATAATTCATCATCAGCAGCAGCCACAGCATCAAGAAAAATTTTACATTTTGTTTTTCTCTTGCAACATTGTTTTTCTGTCGAAACAAGCAGCTAACAATCCACTTATCGCTGCAGGAGACCTAGTTCGTTCGAGCGCGCGATGTTGAATTATTTGGAGACGATTTTATGGCGCCCAGCGAAGTTTCGTTTTCTGAGAGCGCCGAGAGAGGTTGGACGCAGCGGGGTTTTCACGTAAACACAACTGGCTACATGAGCACGCAAAACAGTGAGCACCGCCTTGAAAACTCTTTTTAACGAATGCTGGCTGTATCCCCTCCGTGCAGTTGTAAATATGCGGCAGGCTTCTAAGCACGTCGGCTTATATGAAGCCTACCATTTTAAGAAGTTAGGTGACAATCGCTTCAGCACGCATTCTCTTTCTTTGTTTGAAGCATACGTTTATCTTCTGGATGCGGCTATCGCGTTTCCGTGTACGGAAAGCTAGACTAAAGATCACGATTTGTAGTGCTGCACCTTTCGATGGCTGTTCTTGCGTTCTACCTTGTTGGCTTGGTATAAACCGCTCTTTTCACGTCCTTCTCCTGCCTTTCCCATGCTTGACATCGGCATTTAAAAGAGGTGTCTTTTTCACCATTAAGCACAACTGTTAGCCAGCGCTTGCGTCGGTATTTCTTTACACAAGCGAAACAAGACAAACGCATGTAATTCAAACATTTATGGCGGTGCGCACTGACCTGCGCCCACAGATTGTCCCTGTAATGAATGAAAATTTCCCGCTGATTGAATACATTGTTGCTCGAGCTTTTGTTAACTGCCTGCCAAGAAGACGGTCACTATTCTTCGAGCCTTCTTGAACAAATGGAGGGATGCGATGAACACATTATTTGGCAGCAGACAGTGTCAATGCGCAAAGTACGGCAGGCGGTGACCGAGCAGCGCCCAGCCGACAGCGGTTCCTATTGGCAGAACCAGGAAGCAAACGAGCGACAGGAAGTCGCCGACGGAAGGCAAGTGCTTCTCCATGAACGTGTCCGTGAACGGGATCTCGGGAATCACCTGCAACAAAACAACGATACACGTCAAGGCTGCAAAATGCTTAAAGAGATCTCGAGCTTGATAATACGCACGCACCCCCCCCCCCCTCACACACACGCACACACACACGCGCGCTCAGGCACGCACACGCATACACGCACGCACACACACAATCCAAAAAGAAAAGCTGTGAACATCTCAACAAAGTTTTGTAGACGTGCGCGGCGCCCGGAGTTCCCGAGCGGAGCGCGGTTACCCCCGCAACACACACACACCTGGCTAAGTCTGTCGTTCCTCCTAATCCATAAAGTGCGCACTTTAGTCGTACTTAGTTGTAGGCATAAAACAAACGTTGGAACATTCAAGATTTCTTCCTCCCAGAAGCAATGGAAGACTCACGTCGTCGGCGGGTGGTTCGGGCTCCCAGATGCGCTCCTCGCCGATCAAGCCCTGTGCGTGAAGAACCTCCTTGGCGGCCCTCTCGCCCGCCTGGACGGCACCGTTGATGTAGCCCGACCACTGGCTCGCCGTCTCGGTGCCGGCGAAGTGAAGCCGTCCGATGGGCTCCCGGATCAGACTGCGCCAGGGCGATCACGGCAATCGCGATGTAGGCGCCAATCGAATTCGCACACAACTATCAAACTTGGGAAGGACTGAAGATGAGAAAAAAGAACAACAGACAATCGGATGCAGTTTTCGCAATTTTTCACTGAGCTGTTCTAACCAGACACCTTGTTAGGTCAAAGTGGATTTTCTAGTGATCCCAACCCAATTTCGAGTTGATGCCCACTGATAAGACGATGCACGAAAAGAACACACACAGGACGAGAGCGAACTAACAATTGTCACAGCTCGACACTAGAAGCGCGCTGCTCAATCACATAGAAGGACACACGAAACGAACGCACAGGTACACACAGGACGAGCACGAACAACTGTCACAGTTGTTACTTTGTGTTTGAGCAGTACGCTGCACGTGTAGACTACGCACAACCAACTGCCCATACTTCGGCTCTTCTAGCTAGCAGCTCACTCCTTTCGCAAACAGGGCCGCTGCAGCGAGCGAAGTGACCTTCGTGCGCTCCGTAACATCAGCGCAAAATTTGCGGTGAAAGCACAAGACGTACAAACCGCCACTATTCCGCACCCCCCCCCCCCCCCCCCCCACACACACACGAGATAAGCAGCGCGCACGGACGACCACGCCCTGTAGAGCAAAGTACTGTTTGTACAGGTAGGATGCGCGCGCGCATCGCTGCTCCGGTGAAAACCGAGCGGGGCGACGACTTTTAAAGCGCGCCCTTCGCGCCATCTCTCTGGTGATGAAGAGAACACGTGGAAGCGCCTCCGAGGTCTGCAACCAACAGCGGTAAATGGTGTATATAAATAGCTTGCCGTTAGTATGTTCAAGGACGCATGCTCCGTGGCCGAGTCCTCTAAGCGGTATACACACGGGACACAAATCCTGGGGGATAAAGGCGGAGCCTAGTGACGTCAGCTCACGAGAGGAATTCCTCACAAATGTCCCCCACTCACACGAACGAGGCGAACGGAGTGGGAGACCAGTGTTACCAGACTACTCTGGTGGCTTGTACCGCCCGTTTCACCAGCTGCTGACGACGAGCTGCAAACGACCAGCTACGGACTGGACACCCACTGCCGCTCTCTGCATAAGCAAGTCAAACAATGTGGCTAAACAAGAGCCTGAAATTCCACTATATCTCCCACTGCCGGGGGATCGTTTGTCCTCTCGGAGAAATGGTCCCCGTGTCCTCCGAAGAGGCGCGGGGGGGTCGCGCCCACTCACTAATCCGTGACGTTGGAATGACGTGATCCGAAATCCACCCGTGTCCCCCGCGTACTTCTCCCTCGTGTGAATACCCCCTTAAACGCCACGCGCTGAGGAGCGAGGGGTCGCAGGTTCGAATCCCCGATCACGCGCTTCGGAAAAAATTTCTTCTGAAATATTTTTCTTTGTGGCTTTTACACACACACACACACACACATATATATATATATATATATATATATATATATATATATATATATATAAAGGTATGAGAGGTGGCACTTCCAGAAAACTTCATTTATTACGTCGGCGTTTCGGCCGTAGCACGGCCTTCGTCAGAGTAAGATATATATATATATATATATATATATATATATATATATATATATATATATATATATATATAGGACATGACGGCGACAGCAAAAACCAGCCGAGTGTTCATATAGTTCATATCGCAATAAAAAGATAACAATAATACGATAAACGACAATGCTTAAGGTTTGTCTCTAAGACGAGCTCTCAAAGCCTTAAGTACTGCATGATGACGTTAACGAGCGCCGACAGGTACGGTTTGGTAGTTTCAGCTTTCGGTGCAACGAGAGGGTCGCCACCGGGCAGCGGAACGCCTTCGCGTGTTCACGGCTCAAGCTACGAACTCTTCCTCTCGCGTTCCTGAAGCGCTGTGCGGTATACGCACGAGCACAGGTTACCTTATTACCTTATTACGCACGAGCGCAGTTTAGCTTATTACTGGAGAACGCACATCTTGGCGTTTCTCTCATCAAATGGCGACGCTTTGAATGAGTGCATATCGAGTACCAGTGTTATGCGATTGTTGATGCCATTTTTGCGCGGTATGCAGTATATGCTGTGTATGTTAATTATTAGATGCGAAGCAGCGTTTGAGCTGGTCTGTGTCCATAGTTTCATTGGCGACCGTCCGCTTTCTACCACCTTAGCATAGCCATCTGAGCGCGCGCTCGCGCCAAGGAGAAGTCTGCCTTCTCTTGTTCTTCGACCGCCTTGATGATGGTACGTGCAGAGCACTTTAGGGGCCCGGACTTCCGTATGCTTTCCTAGCTTGGCGTAACGCAGACAAAACCATGCGTGCTGGCACGCGCTAGCGCGTTCGGGCCTGTGTAAGGGGCTGGGTAAGACGCTGTGGCCTCTCCCCCTTACCCTCTCTCAGCAGTCACGTGATGGCGTCGGGGAACGTGATTCTGCAGACGCGCGATGAACCCGCGAGGCGTGCTCCAACAAGAGTTCGGCACGAGTAACAGCAACAGCAACTACAGTAAATTCATGGTGTGCTCCACTTGCAAGGACGCGTTAACATCGGGCAAGGTGCCCGTGATGAACGGAACTTTAAGTCGACCCATGCGCTGCTTCGCATCCCCACATGGTTCCCTTTAGTGGGAGATGGTGTAATTTTTTCACCTACGACAAGGGTTAAATCATGATCTTTGGCGTTAGTCGTCGAGATAGAGATGTGCCACACAACGTGGGTGCATCCACGCCGAACGGTGCTAAAGCTGCCAAACACCAATAGACATTGTGCAAGCTTTCATACATCAATCTACAATAAACAACCAACTATACGCCTGTGAAGACATAGTTCCCTTTCGTATTATACCAATTCCTATGACTGAGGAATCAACCATGTTTTTTTTCGATGCGCCATATTCATGTTCAACGTATTCAGGTTTTTCTGACAAGCGCACATATATACAAGGTCTGCTTATGTATGAATGAATGAACATCAAAGGTGACCGTAGTCTTTTAGACTGTACGTGTTCCTCTTCAGCGTGCTAAATGCAACGAGTGGTTCTTAGGCGGCGGAATGACTGGCGTTGTCTCATTTGCTGACTTGGTCTGTGTTGCGGGAATGACTTACTTCTTGAAAGTGGTGAGAAATCCAGGCGGCATCATGCAAGTGTAGCAGCCTCCCGCGTACTGCTCTCCTGCCCAGTTGTACTCCTCGTAGTGGATGGGCTGCAATCAAGGAGCACACGATTCCATCACATTTTTCAGCCACATATATACCCCTCTAAACCTAATGCGCACGATCCTCCGTAAAGGAGAATGCGCACAAGAACCAGGAGCGGATGCAGTGTTATTACGACGGAGTTGGTTCAGCTTACGGGAGGGGGGTGCTCAACTTATGGGAATACCTGATAGGTTCTCTTCTCGGTGTATACATGAAAAAATTAAGGGGGGTTCAGGATATCTATAAAGCCCTCTGGATCTGCCAGTTGACGTCCACGACTTCAATCAACCATACGAGCTTTAGAGCAGAGTTTGATGGGGTAGGTGCTGCACGAGAACAATTGGGAAGAAAAGCAGATGACAGGAATGAAGTTATTCATGAAAAGGCCGCCTGCTTTTGTACAAGAAGAATGAAATAGGACGCATGCGCAGCAACACTCGCAGCACTATGTATGTTATATACGAGGTTTGCTGTTTAGACAATACAGCCTAATAAAAAAATATGACAAGGTGGTCTTCACTATAGGAGTGTAGCGAGACATTTTTTTCTGGTGGAAGAAACGGGGGGGCAGGGGGGTGTAGAAAAAGTTGTCGATCTTCACAATACATTTCTTAGTGTTTCTTTAATCCATAAAGTTGCACGTAATTTGATATATTAGTCATCCATTAAAGGCTCCGATATTGAAACCGGGCGCGCAGTACAGGCGGCCGCTGTGTTACGTCACACCAGAACCTATCTTGTCATCCTTCGTGTTTCAGTCATAAAACGGGTTAGTCGCTGACGTTGCTTTTTTTTTTTCAGAATCAGAATTTTATTAAAAGTTGAGCGAAGTTACAAGCGTTTGGTATACAGGAGGAGGTCCCATAGTCAAGAGACTGTATCGGGACCTCCTGTACAAAATTAAATAAGTAATATGCACATCATAGTAGCAACAGTAGCGAGATCAATCATTTAAGCAAAAAAAAACATAGCATTCACAGAAAAATTATAGATGTCATTACATAAACTAATACGCTTTTAAAATATCACAGCAAAACAAAAACGATGAGACAAAAGGAAAAGAAAAAAGAAACAATACAATAGTCAGATAATCTATGTCCAAAATACATTGAACAACTAAGCACACGTACCTTAAATGAAAGACACAGTTACTCTATCGTTATTCAGAATGAAGTAAGTGTATTTTAACACGAAAGTGTTTTATGCCGGGGTCCACCAAGACTTCAGTGACGTATTTCCGTCACGGAAATGACGTTGAAAAAATGTACATCATCAGATGGCAAAGAAAAAAAGTTCCGTCAATGGGGCATCGAACCCACGACGGCTCGGTCCGCAAGAACACATGCCGGGCACGCTATCCACTGCGCCACAGCCACAGGCTCTAGACGCTTTACAAACGCGCCTTTTATATTTACCACCGTCCTGTCCCACTGCTCTTGGTCGGCGGGGTGGTGTTGCCCTCTATGAGCGGTAAAGTAAAGTAACTCATCATTACTGTGACCTCCGCGATTGGCACCTGCAACGCTTGTTGCTAAACGTCCGTCCCATTCAGCGTGTTTTCAATAGAATTGCAATTTTGTCAATGCCTTAACACACCGTGAGGAGGCGATCTTAGCCCACGCGTTCCCCGCTAACGCTACCACCGAGAAAAATCGCGGCCGGGCTGCAGGGCGGCGCGACGCGCTTTGCGTTTCCCTCTAGTCCAGCCGTGGTGTTCAATCACGCTTTAACATGCCGCGGGATGGCGACCAAGTTCTGCGTCCAATATGCGACGCTCTTCTGGCCATCACACCTCGTTCTCTGATTACGCTTTCATGGTTAACTACTACAGCTACCACAAGAGTTCGTTTAATCATTGAACGTGTACGTTTGTCGTCGGGATGGACATGAAACACTAAGCATCAAAGTGGGTGCGTCGACGTTAAACGGTGCTATAGCTGCTAGACATCTATATACATTGTGAAAACCCTCTCATACAAATGTATTACAAACATTCAACTACTTCTGTAAGGACACGTTTTACGTTCGTGTTATTCCGATTCCTATGACGGAGGGATCAACCATGTTTTTTTTAGTTCTTTCTTAAAATGATGTAATGGTCTTGTGGTTTTCATGATAAGCGGAAGAGTGTTCCAAAGGGAAATAGAGGTGAATGCTACAGTTTGCTTCCCATAATTAGTGCGAATTTTGGGTAAAAGAAAATTATTGTTTATCGCGAATCGAGTAGTGCTGTAGATCATGAGATTAGATGATGGAAAAATGGCTGGCGGAAGTTCATTATTTATAAGCCTGTAGAAAAAAATACCTAAGTTGTATTTAGTGAGTCCAGTGATGGCGAGAACGTTATTCTCGCGTAGTAGTGGTTTGGCATTACAGAGGCGTGGGCTGCATGTAATTATTCTTATAGCATGATTCTGGACAATCTGGAGGGACGCAATATGAGTATTGTAAGTATTTCCCCAGCATGTTATACCATAGGTGAAATGAGAATGGACGAAGGAATGATAGATAGACAGTAATGTGGTGCGTGAGAAATAAGGGCGCGTTTTAATTAGGACGCGTATACCATATGCAATTTTCTTTTTTATGCCAGCAATATGACTATGATATTTTAAGCTATTATCCAGAAGAATTCCTAGAAAAGAGGAACTTGAGCTATGCGAGAGGGAGTGGGAACCAAAACTGATATGTGGTATTGATGATACGTTTCGCTGATGTGAACTGAATAGAACAAATATGGTTTTAGTAGCATTAATAGATAACATGTTGGTATTACACCAATTTAAAATATTATTTAAATCAGCATTCAAAATATTTACGAGAGATGAGATATCTTTATGAGAGGTGAATATAGTGGTATCGTCGGCATACAAAATGCACTGGGATGAAGAAAGACAATTAGGTAAATCATTAATATAAATCAAAAACAAAAGTGGCCCCAGAATAGAGCCTTGGGGCACACGGATGTTGGTAGTTCGCTGTCGAGAATAAACGACTGATATAGAAACAACTTGAACTCTGTTATATAAGTAGCTTTTTATTAGTGAAAGAGCGGGGCCAGAGATGCCAATTGACTCAAGTTTAGTGAACAGAATATTATGATTTATACTGTCAAAGGCTTTTGTTAGATCGATGAATACTGAGGCAACTAGGAATCCTTCGTCGATTAACTTTTTTAGCTGGTCAGTACGATGAATAAGCGCCGTCTCAGTTGAATGTCCATGGCGGAACCCAAACTGACAAGAAGAGATGATGTTAAATTTAGAGAGATATTTTGTTAACCGTGTTTCAATTAGTTTCTCAATAATTTTTCCAAAGAACGGCAAAATACAAATGGGACGGTAGTTATGTAATAATGATCTGTCACCTTTTTTTAGTACAGGTATCACTTTGCCACGCTTGAGTTCACAAGGAAATATACCATTTTTAAATAATAAATTAACAATAAATGAAAATATATCACCTATTAGGTGCACAATTGATTTAATGTTCGCAGGATGGATCTCATCTATTCCAGCACTTGTCAATTTTAAATTACGTATTACAGCAATGATTTCGTCCGGTGTAGTAGGAAATAAGAAGAATGATTGGGGTAAACGACTCATGTTGATGATTTCTGAAGGAGAATTTGAATTATCAGGGAAGAAGAAACTACTGAAAGCCTCAGCTATATCGGAAGGACAATCGTGCTCTATTCCGTCAATTAAAATTCGACGTACCTCGTCCTGCCGCGTGTTTGTATTTAAGAAGGAGTTGATAATCTCCCATTTCTTTTTAGCGTTGTTAGCCGCCTGTAAGGTTCTTTGTTCAAAATGAAACCTTTTTGCAGTTCTAATTTTGCAGTTAAGAGAATTACATAGGCTCTTGTAACGGGAACGTAATTTCTTGTTAAATGGCTGTTTTTTTAGTTTTCCTATATAAATTATCTCTTTTGCGCATTTCCGCTAATAGCTGTTGCGAGATCCACGGATTGTGAGAAAAAGTAACAATTTTTTTACATTTCTTTTTGGAAGTGAACTTTCTTAAATGCGATGAAATTAGTGAAATAAATGTTGAAAACGCTTTCTGTGGATCGTTTATTGACTTAATTTCAGACCAGTCAGTGTTAGCAACAGCCGTTATGAAGCCGTCTTTATCCAAGACATATCTGGTGTGTGAAGAGGAACAAGGGAGTACATTAGTTTTGAAGCGTAAGACGATGGGGTAATGATCACTAATGTCTACATGCAAAACTTTCGCCTCTGGTTGGTCAAGCAGGTTAGATAGAGCGTGATCAATAAGCGTTCCTGAGCCGTTAAAATCTTCACGTGTGGGAACGTCAATTAAACAGTCATATCCGTAACCGTGAAACAAACTACTATAGGTAATACAGGCAGGTGATGCTTCATCAAGTAAGTTAATGTTGATGTCACCCATTATGACGACATTTTTATTTTCTAGTGAAACTGTATGCAAAAGATGGTCAAGACAGGTACAGAAATCATTAACTGATGATGAAGGAGAGCGGTAGATGCAGCCAAATATGAGGTTCTTCTTATCTCTAGTTAGAAAGAAGTTATCAATTTCAATGCAAACAGATTCACAATGGGCAACGGTTAGTACTAGGTCATGTCTTCGTCGATAAGCAATACCAGAAGAAACATAAATAGCTGCACCACCATGATTGTTCGCTACCCTACTGCAGTATTCAGATTTATAATTATGAAAGCAATACAAATTTTTGTCATCGTCAGATAACCAAGTTTCAGTTATAGCAATTAACGAAAATGAGCAAGATAGCGAAGTGAAAAAATCGTCAATAATGTCAAAGCGTTTGCGAAGACTTCTCGCGTTAAAGTGAATGATGGAATGAAATTCATTTAAGAAAGAATGCACTTGATTCGGTTTTAATACGGAAGCCATACTAGTTGCGCCGAAAAATTTGACAATAAGCTCTATTCTATTCTGTTTAGGTCGGATTCGTCTCGAATGCGCAGAACTTTACTAAAACTAATACGCCAACGATGATATGGCGCCATCACTTCTGACTTCTGCGCTTCTTAGTCAATACAGGTGAAACTCGACCTAATAATAATAATAATTTTGGGGGTTTAACGTTCCAAAACCACGATATCATTATGACAGACGCCGTAGGGGAGGGCTCCGGAAATTTCTAGCAGCTGGGGTTCTTTAACGTGCACCTAAGTGCACGGGCCTGTAGCATTCTCGCCTCCATCGAAAAGCCGCGGCCGGGATTCGATGGAGTGAGTATATAGTCGCTCTTGTGGACTCAGCAGTCGCTCTTTTATGCACACGCCCGAAGCGGCGATAGTTGCTTTCGTTATTTCATGGTTTCTGCAACATATGGCAATGATCGCCTCCTTTTTTGCTCGGCCTGGTCGCACCATCACTGCATGCGTTCTCCGCACCTTTGCGTATCGCCAGCCTGTCACAGCTTCACATGACATATATCTGACCTGCATCGACCCGACCTCACATGCCCGGCTCTCGTGGGAGGCCCCATGTCGCGGACTTTTCGCACGCGTGGCGTGGGATACGATTCTACGCTTTTGGGTGTCGTTTCAAGCTTACATTTCAAAGAAGCATACATAATGTTGCATTCTCTATTTTACAAACTTGCCGATTTAACGAAATAATTCGAGCGCGGTCGTCATGACTATTTTACAAACTTGCCGATTTAACGAAATAATTCGAGCGCGGTCGTCATGACTATTTTACAAACTTGCCGATTTAACGAAATAATTCGAGCGCGGTCGTCATGACCTGGTTAAATCAGGTTCCACCTGTATATGCAACGCAGGTAACGTCTCAAGAGGTCCTGCGCCTCCTTCCCACTGTGTAAAACAGTCGGCGCTTTCAAGAATAAGACAGTTTGAAAAACAGCGCTCTTTCCTGAGTTTTCACATGCACCAACTCGGCCAGTTTAAGCTGTTTATACAGGAGAGAGCGACTACGTAGAAGACGCTCTCGCCACACGGCCAAGATAGGTCGAGAGCGTCGACACTATAGCAAGCGTGTCTGTGTCAAGAAGTGGGCGATAATGTAGCACGAAAGGCGCTATCGTAGGCGTGCGCGCAGGGTTCCCCATTCGGAGAGCCGAGTTTCACCGAAGCCCTTTTGGTCCAGTCCGAAAGCCTGTCACTTTTTCCCGCCTTTTCGGGGCTCAATGGGGGAAGTGCCGCGAGTGCAACATCAGGGGTCCTCGGCCGCCGTTAGCGTCAAAAATTGTGTGGCCATAACCATGCACATTAAAAAATGAAGTGAAAGGTCCGACTGAGTGAATGTATGGGGCAGAATTGGCTTTAGACGCCCCCCGTGAGCATATCTATGGGTGCGATCATATTGTCGCCGGGATCGCATCACGTGCTGACGCCGCGCCGAGTGCAAGTCTCCCTTGGACTCTGCCAGCATCTTTGCATATTGCAACCATCAAAATATGGACGACTGCCGCGGACACATTCCGCATGTGAGAACGTGCACTGTGCAGCTGGCTTCGACACAACGGGGCTGACAACTGTTACACAAACCAAACTAATAGCTGGATCCTTTCTAGCTTCCGTGAATGCACGCGCGTTCCTTCAAAAAGGAACTCACGTGCAGTGCCTCTTCAGTCTTCATGGCGGCCGCGTATGCCTTGATGATCATATCTTTCCGCTCCTCGGGCAAAAGATTCACCAGACTCCTCGCCTTTCCGGCAGGCAGAAACCTGCGGAAAAACGTACGTGGCCGGGGTACCGTTGACAAAAACTGTGCAACCTATACACATTTAATGGCAGCCATGGAGGCAACGGCGTTTCGTGCTTGGGAATTCAAATGGCACCTGCTTGGCTTTGAACAGTTTAGCGCTTCAACGTGGTTTCAATACGGAGAAACGTGCCAGTTTGAAAGCATGCTCATTATAATTCACCGTAAACAAAGAACCGGCACAATTAAAGGATTCACAAAATTATCCGTGTGAAGTTTCAGAAGCCACAACGTTGGGCTTTCCGGATTCTGTGGAGCACTTGCTTCCATCCCTCATAATAAGAAAACATGCGGACCGTTACAGTTAGTGCTCTCAAATGAACACTTCTGGGCATATAACCATATATATGCTGCATTTCGGAAAGCTTGCTATGTTTACAAATGAAAAAATTCTCTCGTATCTTTCCCAGCGCAAAATTTATTTAAGGAAATTTGACCCTGACATGCTCGGTACCACTCAAACGATGCACACTGAAAGGTCCACAGAGCCATGATGCCCCATTAAACGTAAATTAGTATTAAAAAAAAAAGCGTCCCCAATTACGCTGTGCCTTTTCTGGTACATCACCCACTTCGTGGCCAACGGGAATTATTCCTCATAAAGAATTCACGTGTGATGGAATATTCTTTTTTGTGCGGACGTTTTCAATAGCACGTGATGCACCTTCGCTGCCACAATAAATTAAAAGCTACTTCGTGCAAATATTAGATTCAATACTGTGGCCCATTAACCAACGCCCGTTCCATATAGAGCTACCAAATAGATGTGGTGCAGACCCAATGATGGCTGGGTACTGTCCGTCCGGCTTTGTGTCATCGATTGTGTACACGACGGGGCAGTCTTCGGACAATGTGAACAACATGGAGCCGGAGTAACCTACGAGAAAAGTGAAAAAAAAAAAAGAAAATCGGCACCGTGTTACAGCACGCTTGGTGATGCATTAAATTATACAATCGGGCGCCAGGCTTCTTGCAAGACATAACAAGCCGCAGCGTGACAGACATGCATTAGATTACCTTGTCGATTGCATTATGACCACCCTCCCCCCTTTGACGCTCTGTGCACCTTACGCGGTGTTGCACTGGCTCTTATAGTTATACAATCAGGAACCACACTTCGTGCATGGCATAACGAGCGACACACGTTAAGTTACCGAAATCGGCCCACCCTCATGCGCATGAACTGTTTAGAGATGTACCTGATACGCACGCATTCAGTGCATATAACCGGCTGACGTTCAATAAAGCTGGCTTTTCCCCCCACCGGCTACGAGGCGTATCATGTCAGAGATACATGGTGCCAGAAGTGCCGCGCACCCATCGCCGCACACGTAGGCGCCGACGGCAATCGTCCGTGTCATGTGATGACGTCATCACATGACACCACGCCGCTCACACGGTAAAGGTTATGCGGGTTTTTGTAGCGCTTTTAGAGCCTGCCGTGTTTCGCTCAAGGTCAACGTGCGATGTAGGGCTTTCGCCTTAAAAGGAAATTATAACGAGTTCTCTTGGACGCTGCTGCCTCACATTCAAAAAAGAGATGATCTTTCACTGGGCCGCATTTAGCGAAGGTAGAAAGAGCAAGGGTTTTCAGCAGGCACATTGTATATGTCACAGAAGGAGGTTCGCTCACCGATCTTTCTCCAGAAGGGCTCCTTGTAATAAACGAGGCACTTCCACACGGATCCCATGGGCATTCGCTGTAGCAGCTGGTTGCGCATCGGAGGCAGCGGTGGCGAGTAGTGGACGCGCATTTGCATAGGAGGAGCCATGGCCATGATCACGTGACTGCCCTGCACGTTCGACGACAGGCAACGAGGTCACAGTATGAGCGCCAGCCAATGGGAATGATATATGCCACAGCTGTCGTCAGTACAGGAACGTTCAAGTGGCACGCGAGGCCTCGACAGTCGTCATGTGAATACGTGCCCGTCCACATTACAGCGGCTTTAGCCGCGCTCTCATTGCTGATTTCCTCCGAAGATGCGCAATTGCACAGCCCCATCCATCGTTTGTAGGCTCGCAACGTGGCTGCAGTTCAATGCCGTTTGTCGATTGGTTAATTTATTCATCGAAGAGATCTGTCCTTTTTCATCTCTCTCTCTCTCATTCCTTCTTTCCTCCTCCCCAAATGCAGGTTATGCAAACGAACACGGTCAACCTTTCCACTTGGTTGTTTTTCCCCCCTCTCTCAGCCTTTTGCAATTTTTACAGTTTGTTTCACGAACGTGAAAGATTTAGAAGTTTTCTAAAGCTCACCTTGTATTCTTTACCGTCCAGGGTTTTGACGACGACGGACGTGTTACTTTGCGTTATGCTGACCACTGGAGAATTTAGTTTCACCCGGTCTGAAAAAAAAAAAGAAGACAGCGGTAAGCCGCTGTAAACGACAACAACAACGTGCAGCGTTGTTCCTAAAATTCTTACCATGTAGCGCAGGATTGAATGGCACTTTTGAACATAAACTTGTGGGGCACGGGTTGATTGAGGGTAGTGCGAGAGAAGGGAACGAAGTAGGAGGAGCGGGAATTCATTGACCTTATTCTTGAGTTTTACATAAATCTCCAGAAGCACCCGATTCTTGACCGATCCCCCATAGTGTGTGTATGTGGGAGCCACAGTTACTCGGCGAACAAGAGCCATTCCTTGTTTACCAAAGGTGCGGCAACGAGCCCTTGTTTATCAACATGGTGTTGGGTGCATGAAGCCGACATCGCATTTCCTCGGGCACGATGACTCCAAATAACGGTTAAGGCCAGCGTGCCTGGGAATATCCTGACAGAATTGGGCCCGTATTCACGGAAGCGTCTCACGCGAGCATTGTTCGCGAGTGAAACTTTCAGTCAATGCTGATGCCGAGCATATAATTAGAGAAGCCAGTTGGCTAATACGGATGAGTACTACGCGAATTGGGTCGCAGTTTCCGCATATGAAGCACGCGAAGTCAACAGTCAAGTTAACGTTCTCAAGGGCGAGGAAGCTGAGCTGCGCCACTTGGACAAGACGCTACAGAAGACGAAGCGGTTGAAAATGAGTTAGGGGATGTCGCCGGCTACAACGAGAAGCAATCTCCAAAGTACACTTTGTCCTTGCTGGCAGATTTTTATCAAGTTATTGCACAGTCTAGGAAATCAGAGTATTCTTCCCGATAACGCTTGTTGGTCGGTTTATGGGGTTTAACGTCCCAAGGCGATACAGGCAATGAGCAACGTCGTAGTGGAGGGCTCCGGATAATTTCGACCGCCGAGGGTTCTTTGACGTGCACTGAAATTGCACAGTACACGGGCCTCTGGCATTTATCCTCCACCGTAACGTCACCGCCGCGGCCGGCATCGAACCCGCGTCTTTCAGGTTAACAGCCGTGCACCGTATAATCACTAGGCAACCACGGCGGCTGAAACTACTTTTGAAAACTTTCATATGTATGTCACAGGCATACGTACGCCCTTGTCTCGCAGCAGTACTTCCGGATCGCATGCTCTACGACACCTGTCGTAACTTCATTTGTTACACGCGACATTGATCTGGATGAAATATTTATTGCTGTACCCCGGTCTTATATTTATTCGTGACGGAGCAAATGTGAGCTTAACTAAAGAAAACATTGATACTTCGGATTCAATACTGATCAGTTTATTCGCACACTCAGTTGCGCATAGGAAGTTATCCGTCAACCTCAAGGTCACCCTGATCTTTAAAGAAATGTAACAAATGCCTTGCTATGATCTGCGCAATTGCGAAACCATGGAGCCGGTCGTCTTCGCGCTTAACCTGCAACAGGCTTAATCACACGTGTTCATCAAGAGATGCCTTCAAAGGAACGCGAGAGTGAGCTTGTGAGCAGCACTGCCAGTGACCGCTGATTTTAGAACGCACTGGAAAAGGAAATGAGTGAAGAGAGAGAGAAAGAGAAGATGAAAGGCAGGGAGGTTAACCAGAAGAACGTCCAGTTTGCTACCCTGCACTGGGGACAAGGGAATGGAGAATAGAAAGAGGAAGAGAGAGAGAAGGAGAGCACGTGCAAAGGGGTACAATCAGTCACTGAGGCTGGAGCTTCTCTGACCTACATGACTTCAAAGGGCTGACATTCCATCGGGGAATCACAGTATTTGAGAGGGTAAGTTGTGGTGATTACTGAAGCGCTGAAAACACTGGATCGAGAACCTCCAGCAGTTGCAGGGCAGTTCGGGCTGTCGGAGTGTTTATCTTATTCAAAAGCATGAATATGGTGTTCAGAAGAGAACGAAGCATCGCAGCAATGTCCTTGTCTTTCTCGGGCAAGTCGTGGGGAACCAACGCTGTTGACTCAGTCTGTGTCTGCTGCGACCATTGGAGTCGCTGTGTATGGTGCTGTGGCTTTGGCTGTGGGCGGTGGCTGTGGTTCTGGCTGTGGCTCTGGATGCAGCGTGGGCAATGCCGGCCATGCTTCAGTGTCCATGTGCTCTGGTGCGGTCTTGTCCTCAGAAATCGACTCGGGCGTGTCTAGTCTAGGAAGTAGAGGATGAGGTGTCACCTGTGAAGTGCGCTTCACAGAGTTCCTTGCACATCTGCGGCGTCGGGAGCATCGCTTTGTGACGACAGCAACAGCTTCCCGACGAGACGAGCGGTCTCGCACCATCTGCTTTAGGATTTCGTTTTCCTTCTGTTTCTTGGGGCACTCATTTGACGAAGCGTCATGGGACCCGAGGCAATTGCGGCACTTGAGGACCGTGGCATCACAGGAGTCTGCAGCGTGTGGTTCGGCGCAGCGCGAGCAAATGATCGTGCTCTGACACACGGCGCTCACGTGTCCAAACCTCATACATTTGCGGCATTGGAGTGGCCTTGGAATGAACGGTCGTACAGGATGCCGAAAGTGGCCTACCTTGACACGCGAGGGCAGAGATTCACCCTCGGTCTCGGTGCTTCTCGAAGCGGCGGTGCCAAATGAAGTAAGGGACGTGAGAGTCAACACACGAAAAAATGTCCTGGCAGTCGACGTTGCACATGAGACTGCACTGTGCACATTGAGCAAAATTACGGAGCTTGATGGCATAAATGTTCGCTCGTACATCCCTCTGGCCAGTGGTACCACTACAGGTGTCATCTACGATGTGGACGTCTCTGTTTCCAACACAGACTTGCCCAGTCTGGTGAAGCCAACAGTAGATGGCATCCCTATAATACACATGTCGTGCATGGGCACATCTCGCTGTATAAAAAAAAAAAATGAGTGAACGTTTACAAACCTCCCAAAGACTCCGCCATCTTGAGGCTAATCTGCATCATGCCACCCTTCATTTTTCTTTCCTGCGAGAAAGAAACAATGACGCTGAAATTATTTCGGGTGTTTGAAGATCAGTGAATGCAAAGAACGCCTTCCACCGGTGGATCAACGAAACCCTTATAGCTTCCCTCCCTCCGAGACAGGCCAGTATTTTTTGACACACCAGCTGGTCGTGCTGTATTATACTTGGAGCATAGTGAATGTACAACTTACTATCCTTCACTGCAGATTCTGTTGGTTATTGCGTGGAGGGCGAGGACGGTGGGTTCAGCCTTGCGGCGATTGCTCCTTCGCGCATGTGACGATAATGTGCGGTGATAATAACTGGCACGCACTGCTAGGTCTATACGAGTCCCAGGCCGACTATCAGGTGGAAAGCCGCCACCAGGTTCAACTTGCACTAAACAGGTTCATCTGCTGCATCGAGTGATTGGTGACAGCGCATTGATAATTAAGCGTCGCAACTATAGCTATATCGGTATCTTTATATAAGGAAGCAAACCATCGGCGCGTTCGCAAACAAAAACAGGGAGAGACATGAACGTCTGGTTTGCTAGGTATTCCCATGAATCCGGAAATGAAGCTGGTGATGTTTTTTTTAAAGAGTGTGCCTCAGAATAGTGGTGTGCGAATATACGGCATTTTCTAATAATGTTCTGTTCGATTCGGTACTCGAATCGAATAGCGCATATTCTAGATAACGAATATTTTTATTAGAATGACAGAGAACTGAGCTACTTGGTAGGGTATATTCATGTTAAAAAGACAGGGCGTGCAAGCACGTCCCAAGGCGGCACAGGCAATGAGCAACGCCATAGTCGAGGGCGTTTGTGTTGTGTTGACTTCTCTCTTGCGTCCGTGTTTGCACGCCCTGTCCCTTTAACATGAATATTTTTTGAATACTTTTCCAATAACCAGAACCGACGGGAAAGCCTCAAAGGAATAAAACTTTGGAACAGTGAGGGATTTCTTCTACTTATTGAGATTCATGCAGCTGGGTGTGCCGTATTGCAGTGAACTAGTAGAAGGTTAGTGGGCTCACAGTGGGGTCGAGCGCGTGACACCGCCGATTTGACGCAAGCGTTGCTCACGGACGCAACATTGATCTCGACGGTCGTGACACCTGGTGCGCAGCAGTGCAAGCACCCTTCTCGTCTCCCTCACTGCAGCACACCAGGTGTAACGACTGTCGAGATCAATGTAGCATCTGTGACTCACCTGCCCAAACCGACACCACCTAGAACTAAGTTGCCCAAGCCCCCTGAAAAATTCTAGGGATTGTCGACCTTCCCCGTCATACCGGTGATGTAATCTTAACCAAGTTTACCCAAGAAACGGTGCAAGCGCCACTCCCAGACCCCTAAGTCACGCATTAAGGACGCCTTCAGCAAAAACTGCGCAGCAGGACGAGGCACCAAGAAAGAAATGACGAAAACGAGCGCAGACTCAGTATGGCGTACGCATGGCCGTCTCAGCACCAGCTAAGCTTTCGAAGGTTTGCAGTTCAGTAAACCATAGGATGGAACGCGATAGCAGGAAGCAGAAAAATGAATGTCATGTACGACACAGGAATAAATATGCACCATGCAAGGTAGGCATAGTTCATCAGGTCCCGTTAACGTGCGGCAAATCTTACATCCGAGAAAGCGGCAGATGCATCAACGTCAGACTAATAGAGCATGAGCGATCACTTTCCAATACCCCGGGCTTGCATTTTCCCGCGCATTGCGGAGAGTGTGGGTGTGAACCCGTCTTTGATGACGCGAAAGTAGTGTCCATGGATAGTAGATACTTGGGCCGCAAGATAATAGAGGCCTTCCACATCAGAGGAAAGGGTGAAAGATGTGTCAGCGCTCCCTCTACAGTTTGTCCGACAAGGAGTTCGATTATCTGCGGTCCACGTGCTATCGTTAACTAAGCGGGAGTGATTGTCAATTTGAAATCTTTGACCGGTGTTGTTTCTTGGCTACGTGGTTCCACGTGTTCTTTCGTTGTCTGTCACACATCATCTTTGCTGCGGCTTTTTAAGGTTGACACGGTTTTCAATAAGCTAGTTGTGAGTCTGTGCTCGTTTTCGTCATTTCTTTCTTGGTGCCTCGCCCTGTTGCGCATTTTTTTCTGAAGATGTTCCCGTACCAACTTGCCCAACTTTCAATTCTCATTAAGGACACTTCAGGGATGTTTGTCGGTTAATAGTAATCGTAATGTTTCTTTGTTATTGTTAAAGCTTGTCAATATTTCTTTCACATGAAATGTCGTGGAATTTTGGGGCTGCTTTTAAAGTGGTTGCTTTGCTATAAGAAAGGTATTCGAGTAGTATTCGATATGAAGTCGTATTCGATTCGGTGTCGTGACAATTCGTTTGGTATTCGATTCGGTTCTAAAATTCTCTATTCGCACACCCCTACCTCATAACATTTAGCAACTATTCGTGCCTGCTTTCGCTAACGAATGCCACACTTTCCTGGATATTCTTGCCCAGCTACCAAATCGTTTTGTATGTGGCCATTGTAGTGCTACAGCGGCGGTAAAGCGAATATCTGCTGCCAGATTTCTCTGAAGATTTACTTGAGAGAAAGCAGAAAGATAGGCAGAGGGATAAACGCAGGCGAGCCATGCGGACGTCAGTCACATCACAGCCACGCGTGTGTCTGAAGAGCGCACGGGTGATAGTATATCGATCACAATGGTCTCTCGCTAATTGGTGCTAAGGAAGAGGCCAGTGTGCTCTGTTCACAGGCGTAGCGGGGGCAATGTATATGCTTCACTGGCTCGGGGACTTGGCTCAAATCACAGTTAGGCGAGTGGAATAAATAACAAATGAATAAACAATAAAACCAGCACCTGTCCTCCATTCTTGATGGAGATTATCCTCTTGACGCCCCCACACTGCTTGACGTACCACAGCATCCATAGAAGGGACCCCTCGTACGACTCCGACGTTACATTGATGGCGATAAAGAACTTCGCCATCGCTTTGGCCACACTGCGAGAGGAAAAACAAGATAGAAGAGGATCACCCATGCTCACTTGAGGCTTTCCGGCGAATAAAAATAACTGCTCTTGTACCGGAGGTTGTCGAAACGTGCCCTTGCACACCTTCACATTTGGCGGGTAATTGAAGGTCAAGTTGTAGGCGGCTTCCGAGGCCTCTGTCAGGCTTCTGCCGGAGGCTGGTAAAGATGCTCATTGGAATGTGTGACGCGGCAGCCGCTCGATGACTTATTTTTCCTTTCCTCTACCTTCACTAGACGCACCATTCGCCGCACTTCGGGATGAGCGTTGCGTATGGTGGTGGGCCGCAAGGTTCCCCGATCTTCTTTCCTATTATGTACCGCTACTGTTGTCGCTGGCTGTGTTACACCGTGACAAGGATTCTGGCTCAATAATATTGTCTATTTAATTTCAATTACATGGACACTACTAGCACATTGTTGCCGTCGGCGTCGCCGTGAGCTTCTGTATAAAGTACTCTAAGGGAAATAACGTCGCTCCGCCGTCGTAAGTTCCATGTGCGAGTGAAAGCGTGCGATGACCGCCGACGATCGCTGTTCAAGCGGAGAGGACGAAACGCGCCTTCCAGGCCAATGGCAGTCGCGGAGGGGGGGGGGGGTCCTTGTGGCCCCGGCAGAAATCGCGTATTTTGACGCGATTTCCGGGCGCAGTCGTGCACGCCCTATCCTTACGCGGATCAGCAGACGGCTCATACCTTTACATGTGCCGTGTTCTCGCCACTCAGTTTGCGTTGAAGCGATAGACAGCACGAAGGTCGCTACGCTCGCTGCAGCAGCCGTGTTTCCCTTACGCCAGCGTTTCGTTCAGTTACACAAGGTCGGACGCTAAAGGAGTGGGCTGCTAGCGTTACGTCGCATAACATTCTAATTCATTGCTATTGCATTCATTGCTTCGTCCTCGCGGCAAATTTACTTTTTTTTTGCCTGATGCGCCACTCATCCCGCTTAAGAGCTGATAAAAAAAAGGTGTGTGTGTGTGCCGCACAGGTTTTGCCACTGCGCTGCAATGGCACTGTAGAAGGGCTGTTTGTTTCATGACGCAGGAAACAGCGCTTTAAGGGAGCAAGAAACGCAGTGGGCTGTGTTCTTTCGTTGCGTCCCGTCTTATAGCGCTGTTTGTTGTGTATAAGCAATGGTACCCTTTAAGAAAATATTGTATGAAAAGGCTACTAAAATAACTAAGTAAATGTAGACGTCTTAGAAGTCTACCTTGTCCAGCAGGTACGATCGACGAAGTCTTGGAATGACATCCTGTCCCATTCCTCGGCGTGCGGTGCGTCCCAAGGTGCGTCGACGGGAATCTGGGGCAGTGCATAAAACCGGGACTCATCAGGTATACAATGAAGAGACCGATCGTCAGGGTGGTTCCGCTGTTCTGAAAAAATAGCAATAATCCTACGACGAGCACCACTTTTGATAAATCTCGAAATCTGCACAAACATTCCAGTCGCGATCTTCCACGTAGGTTGGTTTAAATAGGATGCTACGTGAGGCGCCTTAGTGAAATGCTCCGGATAATTTTGACCACCTGGGGTTCTTTAACGTTCATCGACATGGGCCTCATGCAGTTCGCCTCCATCGAAATGCGACTGCGATCGGACCCGCGACTTTCTGATCGGCAGCCGAGCGCCGTCACCACTGAGCCACCACGGTGGTCCAATCGTCCAGAACTCTCAGGGGCACACTATTCGCATAGATGGACGCACATCTCTAAAGCTGCGCTAGTTCTAGGATTTATGCTAAGCCTCTACGACTTCAGTGCTGCTCGGCTTCATTTTAACGCGACAGCATTAAAGAGCTCGTTTCGCAGAAATTCCGGTGTCGGCAGTCGGCGTCTTTGGTTATGAGCGAAAAATCAGCGTTGTCCTTGAGCAAAAATTCTAAACAGATACAAATAAAGGATCTTCGGTTCGAGTGGGACCGGGGATTCGAACCTGCGACCCTCCACTCCGTGATGCGATGCGTTTAGCTGTGCGGCCATCACGCATACATCCTCTAGGACACTAACGGCGAGCTATTTAAATGCACCATTTAAGGCGCTTAGCCGTGCTCCCCATTGGGCTGAAAAAAACTGGCGCCTTTTCCTTCCCTCCTCAGAACCGCTACCACCATACACCATTTAGCGTTGGTGGTACGCATATCTCGGAAGTTATTCAGCGGCTTGACTATCACCCGCGAGATGGCGCAAAGGGCCCACGGGCGCGCTTTTAAAGGGACACTAAAGGCAAATAACAACTTATGTCAGAGTGAAAGGTCAGTGTGTGAGAGCGTCTAAAACGTCAATAGTATCAACAGCAGTGCTCTAGTAATTGAGAAATTAAGGTAAATGTAGGACAGGATGTGCGCCACAAGTGGGATATTTTGAAAGTGATCCCGATGACGTCAAGGGACCCGAGTACAAATAACCACTAGTAATCAAATCAGTTGGGATGAAAAAGAACCTTCCGTGCATCACAAGACGTATTAAATGACCTCGTTCGTTTCTGTTTGATTCATGGAAAAAAGAACCTCTTGGCATTGCCATGGGGAACGGCGCGAGTGGTTCAAAAGTTCCGTTTTCGCCGAGCCAGCCGAGCTGCGCGTCTCAGTGGCAGTTTCGGTATCGCGTACTGCTGCGTGTGCTTGGCTCTCGTTATTTTAGCACTGTTGATACTCTGCTGCTGCTGGCCAAGTTAAGCTCCGTTACAGCAAACTATACAGTTTCGGAGTGGCCCGTGGCTGCGTCTTGGCAAAGTTGATGGCTGCTGTTGCGCAAGAAACTGTAGCGTCGGCGGCCGGGCAGTAAAGGCGAGCAGCGTTGGTCGCGGCAACTGCAGCGTCAGAAGGCCCGTTCAGGCGGGTAATTTGAAGTGCGCTAACGCCGTGCAGACCACCGAAACGTGATTTTCTTTCAAAATAAGCATTTCCTTGGCACGAAACAAGCACTACGATGTTTCTGGAACGCTGTTTCAACAATCAACGTCGACTTAATATTTGCCTTTAGTGTCCCTTTAAACGGCATCGCCCCGCCGTGTGGCCGTGTTTCGTTGCGCCGCATGCATGAATATTGGAGCCGGAGGGCGTCCGCACTTTGGCTTTCCTTGCGGAAAGGTTTAGGTCTCCAACGAGAAGCGAAGTCATGCTAGCGATTGGGAAGGCGATACGAACACAGTCCGATTAGGCTA
This sequence comes from Rhipicephalus sanguineus, assembly GCF_013339695.2. NCBI lineage: Eukaryota > Metazoa > Arthropoda > Arachnida > Ixodida > Ixodidae > Rhipicephalus > Rhipicephalus sanguineus. The sequence continues at coordinate 7,908,466 of NC_051180.1, read as the reverse complement.
TCGCGTTCTTCTCTTGAAAGCGAAGATCAAGCGTCCTCCTAGTTTTAACAATTATATGTGCCCTAATACATGCAAATACTTTAGTTAGCATACGACAGTTAATCAGAGATATTATTGTTGCAAAATTTCTTGCTTCTAAAGGGCGCCTATTAATGTGGCCTCTGAGCAGGAATAATTGCGGGTGATTGTAGTCGATTATCAAGCAAGAAGGAATATAAGCTCCGCATATGGCGATCGCCGTCCCACCCAACGATATTTGCACATATGCTCCATCCAATTGCGTTAGCTCAATTTCGTGACGTAAAGCCCATTTGCGTGTTTAAGATAGTCGATTTTGCCATACAGATACATGTTTGTGCTGGTATAGTTTTAGGCCGAAACTTGGAAGTCCCTGTAAATTTGATCAGAGATCCTCACGTCAGTACTCGGCCCAAACGTAATCTTTTAGAAACGACAAAAGTTCAGCTGGTACTATTAGCAGAAGACAAAAACGCTAGGAATGGAAACAAGCACGGATCTCAGGGCTGAAGGAGAGACGCGGCTCCCCTCGGCCATGGGCTTCTGCGGGTGGGGCTGTTTTTATGGCACATATATAGCGACACTATGTTGCTTGCTCGGCGACTTCTGGTCCTCTTCTTGTCAACCGGAAGTTGGGGTTTTCCGCTGTGCTTCCTAATCCCGAATTAAAAAAGTAATATAAAAATGACTTAATGGTTCAGGGTTACGAGTGATCTAGGACAGATGTGATAACGGAGCATAAGTTTAGAAAAGATGAGGACCAATTGCCTGTAAGGATAACAACTGAAATTAATTTGAATGGTGATAGATGCGCATCTAAACTACGTAAATAGGAGCGTCGTAAGCTGGGCCAGATGGTAATGGTTCATTGCTGAACAGGGCTCAATAGGACGACACGCCAAAGATGCGAAAACCACACAAACAATTGCTTGTTTGTGTCTTTCGCGTCTTTGGTGTGCCGTCCTGTTTTGCGCTGTTCCTCAATGTACACAAATGGATGGATTGGTTCGCCCTAAGTGAACAGAGGTAATAGACGTTTGATGGGTACGTAGTGACCAATTGTAGGGCTATGTAACACATGTTTAGTAGTTAATTCACATTAATTAGGTGCCAAATTGCACTGTCCAAAGCCCAAAGCTTGGCTCCCAATAGGGTTATGAGGACGCCATTTGGAGTTGTTGGCACACCAACACTTGACTCATCAGTTGACTTATTATTACACACTAGTACATCGTCTCAGTATAAGGGGAGGGAAGGGCTGACGTCATTATGTAGTGTGTGCCGTGCCTCCTTCTCGCCCAGTGGCACTCGCTTCGCAAGTACCCGCGGTGCGCTCGTTTTGTCGCTCCGGCTCCGTGGTGACGTCAGCGCCAGGTGGCGTGTCACGTGCGCTCGCGCTTCGCACGGCGCTAGCAAGGCGACGTGCCGGTCTCTTCCGCGTGCCGGCGCTCGCCTCGCGCATTCTTCGCACTTCTCCGCGCCCTCCCCCGCTTCATCTGTGGGCACGTTAATTTATCTTTAATTAAGTATCGTTAATTTCACCACTATAGGTTTATATAATTAGATGACAAAATCAATGTCAAAAGTTTCACTTTTAAATTTTCCGCAGAAATATCCTACGAGGACGTCATGGATTTCAATGTGTTTGTTCGTATTCTGGCCACCTAAGTTAAACGAATTTGATATGTTAGTATCTGGATCGCTCAGAAGACCATATGTACTTCATGTTTACAAATTAGGAGCTACGTAGGTCCTAGTAGACGCCGTCAAAATCTGTGACGTCAAATCTGTGACTTCTGCGGGAAATTCATGGTGGCGTTGCCACCTGCATTTTCCTTTTAAGCGTTTTCTCGCGGCAAGCGTGGTGTTCATGAAATCGCGAAAGAGTAATTTACGAGTACGAGAAATGTGTTTTTTTCTTTCTAAAATAATTGTTCTCTTTAGTGTTCCTTAAACTGTACTGTCACGCCGCCAGGAAGCTATAGTGTCACCAGAGGCCCTTCGGCTAGCGTCCACCTTCCTGCCAAGAGCCAACCGCGTCACGTGATCAACTCAGCTTCCTTTCTTTTTCTATTCTGCTTCGCGGCGCACTTTCAGTGGTGGCATTGCGCATTGGATAACTAAACGAAATAAGCACTCGCCATTATAAGACAAACTATACACGGCAAAACTTGTCGAGAGACCAGCCTGAATTTCGAACAGAAAAGAAGCATTTTTAGTTTTGTACGCGTACCCAGCAGACGTCAGCCTCGTCTTCTTTATTTTCACAGTTAATATTTTGATGCATTCGGCAAACCACTAGTGACACTCACCTCTTCTCCCATCTTATCCAGACTGCGAAAGAAGTTGTTCACATCCATGTTCACAATTGGGTTCCAAAAGGAAGGAAAATCTCCGCCGGTGGTCACGTAACGTCGGCCCTGTTCGCGATACGCAAGTCAGGAAGATGGTAAGGAAATCTCGATGCTGCACGCAATTTATGCGCGTTATAGCTCATGTCGTGTCGACCGGAAGTTTCATAAGCCCTAAACACTGAACGGTTCTCGAAACTGCGCGCGTACACTTACGTAGCCTCATAACGGCGCAGAAAAAAAAAGCAAACTCAATGAGAAGATCGATAGCAACAACTGAAAGCCTCCATCTCCAGAGCTGTTTATATAACCGGCACGCAACGGTGTTATAAGGTTGGGGTTGTACAGTTCTCTGTAAGCCATCGACACAACCCGTGCTGTCCCTTCTCTCTTCTCACCGCTCTTAGCTAAGAGCAGGGAGAAGACCTGTCTGGTTTACCACTATCCTTTGGTTTGCTTTCTTTCTAGTATTTGTACTTGGGCGCGAGACTTCAAACAGCACGGCTCGGCCAAGACATCGCGACAATAAGAGTCGCCTATCTTGCAGAGAGGAGAGCAGCTCGCAAGAAACTCAAGTGCTTCAAGAATCTTTACGGAATGGCATGGCGGGGTAACAAAGTTATCTAGCCAGTTTAAAGATGACGCATAAGTGCTTTACCGAACCACAAATAGAAACGCCATGACTTTCGGCATGGTTGCCAGACAATACCTGTGCATAAAGTGGGATCCGTCCAGCTAGACAGTCGAGAACTATAGCGGAATATATCTGACCAATTTTAATCAGGCATTCTTAAACGAAAAAGCAACACATGGTCATACAGAAAAC